>NW_027114803.1:426401-442396 GCF_000696795.3 Halyomorpha halys | reverse complement strand
ATAATAAAAAATAATAAATAAAAGTTCTCAGAAATCTGTACTTATTTTCACTTTCATATACGGAATATATTGTACTTTCCCAGTTCTCGTTACTGTTTTCCAAAAATTCTGTTAGGTGGAAGAATTCTATCTTGATAGGGTGCAGTGAGTCTTCTCAGAGGGTTTACAACCATTTTTTATGACTAGAAGTACTACATAAGATCTCATGAGTGTTTTCATAATTTATACATCAATTTTAGTTCTTGTTTTGTAAGAATTGGCTGGTAAAAGTCTTTATTCCGTTCGCCTCTGTGAAATAAATATTGACCGACCCAGGTGGGAATTGTGCATGAACCCTGAAGACAGTAAGTTCTAAAAATTTAATTACTTATCCAAAAAGCAAAGAAACTTGTAATATTAACAGTTCCCATTGTTTCCAAATGTACACCTAGGTTTACCCAATATTGATTGAATATGCTTCTTTTCAAAAATGGATGATGTTTAGGAAGACGACTGACGTTTTACAACTATTTTTTTTTTTCATTTACTTTTAATTTGGAAATTGAATTGGTGTTAGAGAAAGTATTTTTTTGAACTTGATTCTTTTCATCCCCTCTTAGCATTAGTGGAACAATAGAATCACTTTTCATCTGTTGTCTGATCAAAAGTTAGTAGAAAATATCTCCTTAAGTGGCGTGATGGATTCATTCTATAGTGATGGATGGTATGTTTTTCGGCCATACTAGCTATCAAGCAAATCCTGGTAGTATGACTGCAAATGTTGAGTTACACGATCTTAGTAGCTGCGATAGTTTTTACTATTACTGTTCGATCCAGTTCTGTCCAGAATTGGCAGCCATTATTATCATATACTGCCTAAGTAGATAGCTCTAAGAATAGTATCTTTCGCATTCCTTTCTGCCTTAACACCCTATTTCCGATTATATTTCAACATTTACCCTTAGTTAATCGAAATTTATAATATTTAAATATGTGTTAAAAATATTAACGATGGACAGGTCATAGTTAGCTCAGCGTAAAATGATTGAAATTATATCTAAATTATTTTGTTTTTTGAAAACGAAGGTAAAAATTATTATTTAATTTAATTTAGATAATAACTAATAATAACCTGTTTTAAAAGGCTTTGAAATAATTTTATATTCATTTTATATAATTACCAAAGCAATAAAATTTCGAATAATCCCCAACTCTGGTCGGGACCATTTCATATATTTAAATATTATCTAATAATAATACAATATCCGTATTCAATGAATAATTAATTTTGTTATGGGAACTTTTGTGGTCTGGTCAACTTTTCAGTTGAATATTATAAATATAAATTTTTTAAATGCAATGCTCACAGCAAATATTTCATTAAATTAATTAATAAATTCACCATTTATTTCTCTCACATTTCATGAGTTCAAATAATTTTCGCGTTAATGTGTATAGTTGGATGTATAATGGTGCTAATATTGATCGGAACATGAGATTGCTTCTTAGATACATTTAATTGCTGACTTACAATGTTAGTTTTGGAAATAATATGAATACAGCAATAATTATTTTCTTAGTACCTATTATGTCCGTCTTTGTGGTTTGGATAAATTTTTTTATAATAACTTTGTAACATAACGGTATGATTATTAATGTGTATAAAAATAAGTTACACACTATCCAATGGGTTCAAGAAATTCGACATCGGATTAACTGGATACGAGATACTGAACTTCTAATCGAACCGTTCTTTTTTTTTCTAGCCCTTAATTATTATTTTTTTAATAACACATGTATTTTTTCTTTAATATACTTCAGAAAATAATGTTTTGGTGTAAGAATCATGTAGATATAATTTTATAAACTCTTGATATAAAGTAAAGCAGTTTAAGGGTGTTTTATTATTTTTTATTTTCTCAACGACCCCTTAGATGAAACAGAAATGGGTCGATTTTTTTCGGGTGTAGAATCTGCAAAAAAAAAAAAGTTGGTCAGAATCAGTGAGGACAAACCATGCACACTCAGTGGGCACAAACCCAACCATATAAAAGTCACAAATCTTTTTTTTTTTTAATATAACATAAGTTTTTTTTTTTTTTATTGATGTGTGGTTTATTTTCTTATTCAGGCAGTCGTGTTCTGATGTTCCAAGGATCAGTTTAAGTTTTGTCACTTAGTTTAATTAAGTTGTTGAATTTTAATTTTGTATGTTTGTTTAAATCAAAAAGTTTCGTCAAGCATGCCATGATCAATATGTTAATGGAGACAACATATAAGGCAAGTGATTGTGTTAACCTTACTGCTCAGTCTTACTCGAAAAGGAGCTTGCTCTTGCAACCAGTATGGTTAGAAACCTGGCCTTGCGCTGACATCGGTGACACTCTTTAACTTGTACTTAATGTCTAATTTATTACCTCCACATATTTTTTATTAACATTTATGACAAATATTTAATTATTTTTTATGGCATATAATACATGGCTGTCGTATAATACAGGGGTCAGTGCTCTTGACTGCAAGACAAGTGTCGAGTGTTTACAGCTGTAGACCATGTCCGGCTCATTCACGCAATCATTGCAGGCTGTAGTCATTCCACTTATATTCTATTATAATTCTGCTTACTAACCAATATTTCGTTGGAAAAAAAAGTTAAGGAAAAATAATTGATCATGGAAATTTTTAGATTTATAAAGTTTTTGAACTTTTTGCATGACGAATTAGAGTACTTGAGGGGTATTTAAAAATTATTTTTGGTTAGAGTTTGATTGAACATTAGCGCGGTGGAAAATACTTGCTATTGATTATTCGGAAATATTTCACAATTTAAGTTCTAAAAATTACGAAATATGTATTCGTAAGTTGCATGATCTGTACCCAATAAATATAAATAAAGTAATAGCAACAAATCTGTAAAAACGTTAACATCGACATTCGCTATATTTTAATACCAATAGAGTTTTATATTCTTTTTATAGTAAATTATATAAATGACTAATTTGAAATTCATTGTCACCTTTATTTTCAAACATCAATAGTTCTTACTTCATTTAGGTTAAATAGCTTTTTTTTTTCTTTTTTAATTCATTAAATATTTTTATTACCGGTCTTAAATATATTATATTATATACGAAATAATTATGTCCTTTTAAATTGTGCTCAAAGACTATATAAATTATGTTTTTTTTTAAAGGTTTTTATTTTATCTAAAAGTACTTTAATTATTTTATCTCTTAATGAATAATGAATTAACTTAATTAGTCAATTAGCTTTATTTGATAATGTTTTTTAAATCTGAGAAAATTCAACAAATTGACTATTTTTGAATATATTTCTGTTGGAATAAGCATTGGTAATAATTATTTTATCTATGAAAATTAGGAAAATATCAGTTTCTAAATAATATAAACATATAGATTTTCGTCATAAAGAATTTTCCATTGCAGATTTACAAAACTTACTCTCCAGGAAATTGTCAGATTCTCCCTTTTTTCCAGGAGCCCGACATAACATTAGCATTATCACTGCAGGAAACCATTGTGATTCAATGAGGTCACTTAAGTGTAATAAATGAGAATCTATGTAATTAGGGCATATTTTCCATTGTTGTAGTTCGTACGAGAGTTAATCTAAAGTTATTTACAAAAAATATAATTTATTCTGAACAAGATGGCTTCTACTTTTCTGTCGGTATGTATTTTTTAAGTTTAAGAAATTAAACTTCTAAAAATTGAAAATGTAAATAGGTTGTAAACTTCGCTTCCACCTTTTAATGAACTTACTTATTAGTTATATTATAATAACACAGGATGTTTAAGTAATGTTTTAAATTTGCATAAAATTAATATTTAAAATAATTCTGATTACGTAGTCTAATAAATTCCAGACTTGTTATGATTCTGAAATATTTAAAGACTTATATTTTAAGTTATTTTTTATTTAATAATAATTGTGTCTGTTATTATTATCATATAAACTAAAAAAAGTTAATGTAACAGTATTGATTCAATGGTTAAAAAGAAAAAAAAAATTTTTATAAGTATTCAAGTTGTGCTTTAATTATCTTAAAGAGGCGATCTGAAATCTTGGTATAATTTTGAAATAGGTTAAGTTTTTTTAAACACTGTAGATAATTTTTATATTATAAACCTTTACCAACCACCGTAGTTATTTATTTTAATCTGATCGGAAAAACAAATCTTTAAATGAGATAACCCTGTCAGTTTGAAAATGTTTCATTTTTCATTTATTTCGCCCATTTTATAAGATATTGTATATTCCTCGCTTGCAAAAAGGGGGATAATGAAGGATGTTAGTTAACAGGAAAATTGAAGCCTAAAAGGTGGGCCTTATGATGAACCCTAGGGGCTTGGCAGAGGTAGTATAAGCTAATCCACCGGCAGAATACTGTTTCAGTTTAGATTACCGTAGAGTATCAACTTCAACGTACACCTAACTAGGAGGGCATGGTCTAACTCTCTTTTTGACTTCACTTTTCTTTTGAAGGAGAGTAGGATACGCTGCTACCCATTCTGTTTCGTCGCCCTTCCTCGATGCGTGTTATTAACGTTGTACGCATGCATACCCGGTCAGGAATAAACAGTTGCTATGAAAATGTTTACATTTTCTTGCACATACTTTCACTTATTTTTTGTTCATGTCTTGTCAATATTTCAATAAAAAAAAAAAATAATGACCAGTTGAATTCCTAACGTATATTATACATATAATAATTTTTATTATAAATTATTTCGTTTATAAACAATTCCTTCAGTTAATATTTTTAATTAATTCATTATTACTTTCAACCATGGCAATTATACTCTTTTCATTTAATAATAAATTGAGTTTTTATGTTAAAAAAAAAAAGTAATCGATTTACACACAATGAAGTAATATAAATACGAAACATTTAGTAAAAAGAATATATCAGCCAAAATAAAAAACAATGTGAACATCATGAAAATAAAATAACATGAATCTGGTGTACAAATAAAGTATGCCATCATAATCAAAAGAAAAAAGAAAAAAACAGTTAAATAATTAGATCGTGAGGCTTTAAGTAATTAATTATTGTCCTTTAATTATTTCATAACATTTCAACATCACACACAGAGCTATTCGTGTTTCATGATCCATGATATTATCTCAAATTACGAGATGTCTGGCATAAACCGAAATAAAAACTAGAGAACAATCCGAACTTATGCCTTCCTAAAGTTAAAACTTTAATATAAAAATGTTCTAATAATTGCTTAAATAGTTACAGAACTGTATATAATTGCAATAGCATTAATATAATGTTTCATATGAAAAATATAATAAAGGTTAAATTTATAAAAGAAAAACTTTCTTTTTTTTACTTTTTTTTTATGAGAAAAAAATCTCAGTTGTTGGCTAATTTTTTTTTTTTGTATAAACTCACAGTTTTGTAAATTTTAACTAATATTCAAAATGTTTGAATTAAGCCTGCTTATACTCATTGTAAGTTTTTTTTTACTAAGCTTTTATTTTCATGATTACTACTAAGTTCTAATAAATTTATTTGAGAAACATATATAAAATTTATCAATTTTATTTGTTGTTTAATTAAATAATCGAATGATATTCGAGAATTTAGTTTACTCGAAAAATAAAATCTTGAGGGTTAAATATATGCCAATAATACGATTTTTTATTTTTATTTTTTTGTTTTTAAATTAGAAATAAATCAATAAATTCATAGAAAACAATTACGATACAGATTGTAATATGATTCTTAATCTACCTAAGAACCTAAAATAAAAGTTAATGAGCTGAAGTTCAAGGGATTTCATTGCGTTAAAGCTCCACCATTTGCTTTTGGAAACTTAAAAATGCATCTCACTCAAATTAAAATAATCATTACAATTCAATGTTTTTTTTGTTTTTTTTCTGTTTACAAACCAGTTAACAAATTAAAAAGTTGTTCAACGTATTTTGATTATTTTCAGATTTTTTAAAGTTGAATTTCCCCACTTTTCATATTAAATATCCCGGTGTTTTTATTTCATACTGAGTCTAGAGTAATGTTTTCTACGTTTTTGGAATAAAACAAAATAATAATTTTTTCGTACCCAGTATAAACTTTTTTTAATATTACAATTAGAATTAGTATTTATGACCGCTTGCTAGCGCGATAATTCGTAAAAAAATGTATTATTCCTAGAGGAGAAATATTGAACCAATCCTTTCCTACTATCTTGTATTTGATTTTTTGACGTGACAACGTCTTATAAATTAGATTGCACGGAGTCATGTAGGCAAAAGTGTAGCGTAACGGAAATAGAATGGGCGTGGCTTAGTAGTATAGTAGTGGGGGTAATTGAGGTTATAGATACTGGAAGTCATGTAGGCAAAAGTGTAGCGTAACGGAGAGTGCGGTGGTGGGGGTAATGATGTATTCTGATCATTAAATTATGTCTGAAATAAGGAATACGCGCATAATAAAATTTTGGTATTAATTAAAAATCTATAATAGCTACTATATATCAAGATTGAATCAGTATACAACTGGTATTGAACTAGTGAACATGGGTAGTAAACGAGAAAATGATCCTAAATCTAACAGTGATCGACATTTTCCAGGCATATTACAGCCGAATTGATGCCACTCATCTCACATTTCTCGTACCATCGTCCGATTATGAACAGAATAATGGAAATTAATTGTTAAATATAAATATCATTTGTAAAGGAAAATAAATATCTTGATTCAAATATTGTGTGTCTATTTTGTTAATATTATTATTCCAATACTTAGCGTAAAGTTGTCACGTCAGGCGCGTCTCGGCGCGAAGCGCCGAAACCCACTCATTTTTTGCTCTTCTAGAATTTCCCAACCTTGCTCTGAGAGTTTTTGACGAGTCCCCAAAGAAGTTTGTGACATTATCATGAAGCATTAGGATGTCTTTCCAATTGAACATCGGTAGCCTCCTATCTTGGAGTGCTGTTTTTAAATTCATTAACTCATTCTTTTACTCAAACTCAACTTTGGTCCAGAGTTGGAGGGAGCAAGTTTTATGGGCTCACGATTTTCCCTTTTCCTTATAAGTTTATTGTAGATACTCCACGCTACTATACTCCACGTTTGTTCCGTGTAAGAAGAGATGATTGATTTGGCGCTCATAGTAGAGTGGTAGACTTAATATTTATGCAGAAATAATTGAGGAATAATATTGAAATATAATGAATAATAATATTTGAGGGACTAGGTCATAAAACATGGTATATAAAATTTATTGTGAATTAGGGTTGTCGGCATCTATTTCATAGATTTTTAAAGAATTTTAAGGAACTTTTTTGTTTAAAAAGTCTAATATTGGTATCAAGTCACGATAACTAACTCCTGATTGAAGTTAAAACATAGTAATTAATACACATTTTAATTGTGAAAGTTTTTATTTTTTCAGTTAACATGTTTTACGCTTGAGTGCCTCATGTACATATTTTGAATTCTTTGTCTCATAAATCATCATCCCTACAAATATCACTTAAGCACATTGTTAACACAGGTTGTATGATTACCCATATTGTTCCGATATACAATAAAGTTTGAGTTTATAACTGATATTTCTGGCATGCTTGATATTTTTTTTATCAAGCATACGTGCAAGAAAGTGTTTTTCTTTTTAACATTTTTCATTAATAGTAAATCGAAAAGCACTCGAAAAGATTATCCAGTAAATAACTAAAAATATTAGTATAATATTATACTTCAATAATAATTTCTGTCCTCCTGACACAGGTATTCCTTACGCAACTATTACGTGCTCTGGGATCGGAGAGAAACTCTGATTTAATAGTCAGCCTCAATGGAGTGATGGGTTGAGGCTGGTTTTTTGTACAACTTTGACAGCCCTCTATAAATCAGAGTTTTAGGATTTGTATTTTGTATTCTAGTTCAGCGTATTCAGTATTTTAAACTATTCTTTTTAAATAAATAAATAATGGCGTTTAATAATTTTGTTACAGGATAGCCTAGTAGAACATATATTTCTTAATGTACCTTAAAAATTAAAGGTGTAATATAATAATGCATCATAGGTGTAAAGTAATATAGTATGAAGGGTGCAAAGTATGCTTTCTACGCTCGAAAATAAGTTAATTTTAGCAATACTTCTTAAAGATAGATAATCCTAGATCTGACAGAGGATTAAACTAGAAAAATATGTTTACCAATTCGGTTCTGTAAATAACCTTAATCAGCCTTGACTCATTCTTTATAATGACTTCTGGGAATCGTGTCTAAGCAGAAACAGAATTGTTTTTATGGAACATATTTTATGCTGTCTGCCAATTCTCCATTTTGAATTAAACAGATACCTCACATAACTCAGGTTGTTTAAAAATTGATTAGTAAACGTCCGCATGAGGCGAATTCCATTACTTTTTATATAATTAACCACTAGAAATGGATATTTATTAATCTCAGTATTTTATTATATTATAAATTATTGTTATTAGTTGATAATTTATAATTTTTTATCTATTTTTGTTTCAATTACTATTTATTTTTTTTTTTACAGGTATGTTAACTCCAAGTATCGATTCGTAAGTGTATTAATTATATTCATATACTTATTATTATTGCTTAGTTATATTGAAAATTACATCATCAATTTGCTTCAACCTGTTTAAAAATACATATATAATTTTAAGAAATCTCATAATATAATAAAAAAAGAAATAATGAATCTTTTTTGTATGCTTTTATTTAAAACTAATGAAAAATGTATTAAGGTTAATTTTATGTTTTTTTAATTTTATCATCTCATTATGTATTCCAACTTCTTATTACTATACGACTTAACGAATAATTTTCGTAGTGGAGCAGCCATCATTTATAATTTATGGACTATGATAAAAAAAATTATATACATTTAGCTGGATATTCCAGTTTTTTTTTCGGAGGAATTGCGACTACAATCTACTATCACTGTGAAAATTGTTTTGTTTCTCATCCTTGCCTCATACCTAATACGTGTACCAACTACCACTCAAACAAGGTGTTTTCATACTTATCTGAAGTAGGGGTTGGGCAATTTCTGGAATTCCTTTTCATTTCTCTATCTTACTATACTATCTTGCCAATATATTCCCTGCCGTTTTGAGTGTTGGGATATTGAAGAATTGATCTAAAGTGTTACATTGAATCTCGGTTCAATTTCAGTCAGACAAAAGTATTAGATTGATAAATATATATCTGTGGGTGAAGCTGTAGTGCAAAAAGACTTATTTTATTTTTTTAATTTAAAATATAGGAAATAATGTATTCTTATTACTTCTATGTATATGCGGCTGTGGCGTCTCGGCCACAGTGCATTTGGATTGCTGGTTGAGGTCTGACACTTTCAGACTGTTTTATTGTAGCAATTAACGAACAGAAAATTATGATAGTTTGATACTGCGTTGATGTATATTTTATTATAAATGATTTTTCTTTTTTGGTTATCGCTGTTTTATTTATGCAATTAAAAAATAAAAACCTTATAAAAAAGAGATGTATTTTTTGAGCGATGAATAGCTTAAAAAATATATCCCAGTTTTAAGATTACAAATTTTTGAAAAGGTGCATCAATAAAGTAAGTGATACAATAAAATAAACTCTATTTTATTAATCTATTTGATATAATTATATAATTGTTAACCTTTTATATCATATTAATTATTCTAGGGCGGGACTAATTTTGTTGAACCTCTTTGAATGTTAACCATTAGGCCGCAAAAATAGGTATACCTGGGCCCTGTTTCATAATAAAGTACAAACTAATACTATTAGTCTTGTCGATTAAACTTAATACAATTCCACTGACTTGTGTAATAGTAACTTGTACTTAAGTACTTTTTAACTCATGTAAATATCACTAGTAGTCTTTCCTATCATGAAAAAAATACGTATTAGTGTTATTATCGCGTTGTTTCTATACTGGTATTTTGAACTAATACTATTAGCTTCCATTATGAAACAGGGCCCAGGATGTTTGTATTGAAACTCTGTAGACATTCTTGTTAATTAACGCTTGGTATTGGAGTACATACTTCATTTAGACATGGACCCTAATTTTGTTTTTACATTGAAAGTATACTTCTCGTATCCAATCCTTACAATTTAAAATCCTTCGTAAAATCCTCAATCCTCCTTACTTTGCTACAAATAAAATTATCTATAAAGACCTTAGTGTTCTATATGTAACCAATCTAGCCCGAACCAGATATAAACTCCTTAACCTCTAAAACCCTCTAGTTTCTTTTTAACCTTGCTTCTTCTTCTACGGGCTTCATTAGTTTCGAGATGATATCTGGTACGTTATTGGTAATTACTGGGATAAATGTTTAGCTATTGTTTTTTATAGGACCTGACACTATGAAGAGTTTAGTGAATTTACAACTTTTGAAAAAAAAAAGTCAAATTTTTGAACTCTGCTTTTTGAAGTACTCCAACCAATCTGTATTACTAAAAACAATTATTATGAAAAATTGAAGTTTCTGGTTAATCTTCCCTCCTCTCAAACAGCTTTTCTATCCGAATATAATTAATATATTTATAAATATTTAGTTTATTCCCGTTCCAATAATCCATTGACGATAGCCACTTAATCCAATAACGTTATAATGCCTCTAGGCAATCTAAGGATAATGGCAATATGATGATACCTATTCCAATACTCTGTAATGTATGAATTTATTAATCTTATTATCCTTATCAGGAGGGTGCAGGAAAAGAATTTATTTTACTGGTCCGATTTAAATTTTTTGTTTTATAGTGAATTTAATTGGCTTCCAAATGATTGCCATATAATTTATGCTTTTGGATATGGAATTTATAGCTTTATTTTTCGAAATAGTGTTACTTTTTTTTAATAACTTCCTTGTGGGTTTACTATTTATCAAAAGTTAAAGGGCTATAAAAAGATAAGCTTCATCAAAATAGTATTTTTGATGTTAAAGTTTATAGGAAAATACTGTTTCGGTTATTGCTTAGAGGATGTTCGAAAATAGGTATTCGGGGTTGATACCATGCAAAACAAAACAAGACGTTCAAGAGATAATCCAACACCCAACCAGACCATTTTTTTTTTTCTCAGGAGACTAAAACGCCTAGATCTGTCTAGATACTGCACATAAAAAATTCCTCCCGATAAATTGTTATCTATTGACATTCCATACCCAGATGGTTTGAAAAGTCAAAAACTCTTTAACTTGGCATTCATTCCCTATTTCTGACATACACTACTTTACATGAAATATGTGAGTTTAGTTTCAAGTATATTAAATATTCAATTGTTTTGTTTGGCTTTAGTGAGAACAAAGTATCATACTCTTTAAAAAGTAGCCGATAGCCATTGCAATACCTATGTTGCTCGCCCTGGTGCTCCTTGGCGGCCGGGCAGGAACAGCGAGACTAATGCGGGGCTGTTATGCTCCTCCACGTCGGGGCAATTGTCGCCAGGCTGCTAGGGCCGTATAAACTCAGTCTTTATTGTTGCCCATTCAATTAGAAGTTGTCCCAAGTGAATAGTGAGCCGTTTCGTGCTCGTTACGCTCCATTATGGGTCTTCGCTGTTCTTCGTTCGAGGGTGATTACCCAGTGTCTGGCAATGGCTAGATAACAATGCACTGTTATGAAAAGCAAAGCTAAATTATAGTCTGATTAGTACTAAATGGTTTCATTTATCGTGACAAATCCCTTTAAGTATTTATGCTTGTAATTACGGAAGTGTTAATATGGTTCGAGTAGTAGCGCAGTAACGGTTGAAATTAGCTTGTGGAGTTTTAATAAGAGAAAGAATATCTGGAAAGTTAATTAGCTTTGAACCAACGGGTAACCTGCGGAAGTAGACCGAGGCGTAAGTGGGAGGATTGTGTTATCGCTGACATTGTGTAATTGGGTTTGGACGAGTTTCGGTGAAAGGAGGTTTGATGTTATCGGTAAGCTTATTGTAATTGTTATATATTGTGGAAGTAATCTGTTGAGTACTTGTAAAAACAGAGACATTTTTGAGTTTCTTCTTCTCTTAATAGTGGTGTATATATATCCATCAGATTTGTATCAGGAACCTTGTACACATTCTTTTGCTTATGATTGTTTACTTATTTTGTACTGTTCTTCTAGTTTTATGGATTATTCAGAAGTATCTATTTGAAATCCCATACTTTAAGCACCATTTTTCAAACTAACCCACGTTAACCAGACATACAGACCAAGTTCTATGTCTGTACTGATGAAATATGACTCAGTTATTCTGTTTTTTTCTAATAAAATACTTTTTATTTATTGTTAGATATTACAATCTGCTACACAGTTGTGGGTAATAGGTAATGATCACATTCATACTAAAATAAAATAAGAATATAAATAAATAAATCAATGAGAAAAAAAAAATCTCTTAAATATGTACAAACAGAAGGATAAACAAAATGAACATAATCAAACTATGCGTAAGAAAAAAATAAAATAACATAATGATAAAATAATATAATCTCTAGTCACATTATTCTTTTTTACTGGGTATAAACGTTTAACAAAATTAGAGAATTAAATACGGAAAAAATAATTTTAGTATGGTAGATTTTGTTAGATTTAATCTTTTTTTTAAATTTATTGAATGTAATTTACAACTGTACAAAATAATACAATAAGTAAATATGTTGTATGTTTCATATACACTTGAAAATCTTGGGAAGGAACCACCCATCGGTGGTACTTCAAACATTAATTTAAATTAGAAGGTCCCGTGGCCATCTTCTTTTCAGACGCCTCGGAGGATTATCAGGGATTGTTAAGGATGAAAGATTAAGAATTAATGGGTTAGGATGGTTAAGGAGTTTGGAATGAAAAGACGCATATCTGTTTTGGGCCAATTCTGCAACGAATGGGATGTTAAGGTCTTTGTGAATGAGTTTATTTGTAACGTAATAAGGAGCATCAAGGATTTTACATAGGATTTTGGATTATAAGGATTGGATGCGGGAGGAATTTGATGGTTTGATGGAGCCCCATACCTCAATTCTATATGTCCAAATTGGTCTGATTATTGTATTGTATACTAATTTTTTGTAGGGAATGGGAAGTTCACGTCAAGTTAGTGTTGTTACAATCGGAATCTACGAGCAGTTTCTTGTCGTTTCAGTCTTGTGTGTGGATTCCAAGTAAGTCTCTTGTCAAGATGAGTCTTAAGTATCGAAGGATTTAATCTAAATTCGGCAATTATGTGAATAAGATTTAAATTAATCAACTTTTATTGAGCATGGTGTCTAACTGCAAATATCACATATATTTATGCAATATCAGCATATATGCAAATATCAGCCATTTTTATAGTTAACATGAAATACCTCTTATTTTAATAAAACATAGTTTTTAAATTGAAAAATATGCTTAGTCGCACAGCATTGCATTTTCAAAAAAATAATCTAAGTTTAAAGACAGTATTTTATTTAAATTAGAGGTTTTTATTTTAATTACAAATTTTGCTGAAAATGAGTATGCGAGTTTTACATTTAAATGATATATTTGTATTGTATCATTTATTAGTTCTCGTGTAAGGCAAATATTTTTTGTCAGTTTTTCTTTGCACGATTAATAATAGATCTTAATTTTATACAGCCATATTTTTAATTATCGTCTCTAAATTTCCTCGAAAATCACTTTTGAAATTCTAGACATTCCTTAATAAACTATGAAACATTAGCGACTCTGTCACGTAGGCTTGTAGGTATACAGTTGGGCTTTTGTGTTCTTGACACTTCTTATAAGACAACTTGGTCATGCTCTACATCGTAGTTTATGAATACGTGTCCTGCCGGAAAAGGGGACAATCTAACGAACCTTGGATGGAAATGATGTTGTCATCCTATCATCAGATGCCTGGGATGGCACTTGTAGTTAGCGATTTCGAATGAGCTCAGCCGACGATGATCTGATATTAAGTAGGTGGGAAGCAGATAGTGGGCAGTGATATCGGTGATTTGTGGACTGGACTACCCACTGGGTTTATTTTTGGAAGCGCCTATACAGGCGGTATTCAGGTTGCGTCTGTTTTCAAATAGCTCCAGATACGTCCTTTTGAGAACTCTCGTTTCCCCAATAATTAACTTTGGAGGTATTCAGATGACTTAAGATTATTGAATTTATTAAAGTTTTTTTTCCTACTTTTTTTTATTTATAATTTTATATTTTAAATTATAGTAACCTATATTAGAGTGTGCGATTATTTTAACTGGGCCGATTCGCAAAGAAATCAAACTAAATATGTTTTTCATCCTTACAATACAAAATCCTTGATGCTTCTTATTACGTCACAAATAAACTCAACAAAGACCTTAACATCCCTTTCGTTGCGAATTTGGCCCGAAATAGATACGCCTCTTTTCATTCCAAACTTCTAACCCATTAGTTCTTAATTAGTTCTCTCATCCTTAGGAATTCCTGATAATCATCCGAGATGTTTGAAAAGAAGATGGTCACGGGACCTTCTAATTAAAATTAATGTTTGAAGGACGATTTTATTATTTTATGATGGACAGTTTATCCAAAACACAAACTGTCCATCATAAATAACTATGATACTTTTTTTTTTCTATATTGACCAGAAAAGAAGATCTCACTACGTAGTGCCTAGTACTTCTTAATAAAACTAACTGATAGTTAATAGATTAAAGTAATAAAAAGAACCACAGGTACATAGAGTAAAGTAATAAGAGAATTTCAAGTTTATAGAGTAAAGTAATAAGAGAAGCAATAAGAGAACCACAAAAAAAAAAAAAAAAAATCTTACAAAATAGGAAGACCGTTCAAAAAAGTACCGTACCTTTCATACAGCAGTGGGCCGCACGCTTCCATGAATTGGAAAAATCATTGAAGTATGCGGCCCACTAAACCAGAAATTGAACCATCCGCTAGAAGTGTGGCACAAAGGGGTTACTTAAAAGTGCATTCTGTGACATTTTAATAATATATTTACAATTTTTTTTATATACACTGGATTCCGAACTAACATAAGATTATTTTATTGTGTAAATATTGTAATAAATAATCAAAATATTTATAGTTATATATATATTCAAGAATAACTAATTTATAGCTTTACGCACTATACCAATTGTTATGGTATTATGTTATAGATTAGTGTATAAAAAAGTACATTCAATTACTTAATGATGGGGTCTGGTTAAAGTAATGTTAAGTCTCGGTTATTTTTTTGTTTACAGTAGTGGAATTCTCTTTATATTTATTTATTTAATTAAAGGAAACGATTATTCAGCCTCCTTTCGACCTTTTTATTTTTATTAAATACAAAAATAAAAACAATGCATTTATTTTAAAGATAACATTAGGAATCTATCGTTCTGAAAAATATGTGGGTCATATTAGCTCTGTATCCCTAGTTATTCACTCAGAAATATATTTATATATTAGTAAATATTTGTATTTTATGGTAGTATGTATTTATATACACCCTTCACTTTATCTCAGCTTTCTGAAGTTCTCTCTTGACTCGTTAAGATCTTTTCGGAAGGGACTAACTTTGAAGAGAGAAACTTTGAATCGATATCTTCAACAAAGTTTTATAGCAGAACCAATTATTTTTCTCTCTCTTTTTTTCTTTTGGAAGCGCTGTCACTGTTACCGACAACAACAGTTTTTTGTTTTTTTTTTATGAAAAAGAAAAAATGTGTAGGTGTTTTAATTAACATTTTACTCTTGAGCCTTATTTTTGTCTTGCTAATTGAGGCTGTGTAGTCCTTAAAATTAGAAATATGTGTACATAATAATGGTTACAACTTTGGTTTGCGCAAAATTATTTTATGTATGTTTATATATATATATATAAAGTCAGCTGTTAACTGAAATTTTGTTTTGAAATACGAAATGATAACAAACGATTAATATCGTCAGTAAAAGTGATCACCTTATGTTTAAAACATAGTAGTACTACTAATCAAATAAATCCAATTTGGTTTACTTTCACTTATCTGTATAGTTATATAATATA
>NW_027114803.1:417613-426351 GCF_000696795.3 Halyomorpha halys | reverse complement strand
AGTTAGAGAATGTATAAATACACGTTTTGAGGTAGGTCCTCTGAGTCTAAAAGTATAACTGGATGACATGAATGAAATCATCGTTACAAAATATCGTACTGCCTATCATTGACTAAAGAATTGGAAAGGCTGTCCACCCACGCCCATCTATTCCATAGTTGTCCATTTCATTGCAAGGTTTTTATTGCACTTTTTATTGCAAGGTTCAGCAAAATATAGAGATATATTTATAGTATGTGATGTCAGCGTTTTAACTCATAATACAAATAGGGTTTATTATATTTTAGGGATCTCTCAGTTCAGTAGAAATTCAGTTAATTCATATTTTCCTTTCAAAATTTCACCTAACAAAATCTTAATTCTTATTTAAATTTATACTTATATTAAATTTATACTTATGTTCAAAAACTTAAATTTATAAATATTCATATACAAGTTTATATATTTGTTTCTTCCTATATTTATTGTACTATTACTATTTAACTGTTATTTATTGTTTTGTATATTTAAAAATGTTTATTCTGTGTTTGTTCCATAGATTGTTCCGTAGATTTGAGTTACTTTGTGACGACCCTACTAGCTTAGGAATATTCTGTAAAACTTCCTCTAGCAGAGAAAGTAATCCCAGTTCATGATACTATTTTTGGAATACAAATTTCAAAATAAAATAAAATCAAAACAATTTTTATCAGATGAGCGTTTAAAGCAAAACAACAGTGTGGTTAGGTTTCGAAAATAAGAACGTGAAACTAATGGATTAATGCATTATTTTTGTATCGCATGATTTCTATCTTTAACTCATAAATTTATATGAATGAGTTAAACTGTTCATTTAAACTCAATAATGAATTGAGGACGAAGCGCCTTAGTCAGACATCTGCTGGCGCCTCTAAGTTGGCATTGATAGCGGCTATCTTTGAAGATACTGCAGTGTTATTCTGTGTGTTTCAATTTCTGCTCCATGGGCGAATTAAATTAAGTACGGGTATTCAATATAAATGTATATATTATGATATAAAAAAAAAATCGAAAACTATTTACTCACGTGAATACCTGGCTTAAAATTTAAAGTAAGCTATTTACGTTTTATTAAAATTTTAATTTTATTCCTCTCAAAGACTGCATTTTTGAGTTCTATTTCAATTCTTGTCGCGTTACGATATGGTGGTGAAGTGAGGTATCTTATTTACTGTATAAATTTATATCATCGCATTTTATTTACTATTTAAGTAATTTATTTATGTGCCTCAGTCCTGCTGATGCCTATTTTTGAATTTCCTTGATAATTTGCTGTATATTGTCACTTTATTTTTATACATTTTCCTTTTATCTGAAAGTACAATAGCTCAAAAAATAGTTAGCAGTTGATGTAGAAAGTAATGTACTTAAATAAATAAACTTTTAAGAAGTAATTCATAATTTTACTAATTTAAAATCAGAAAAAGTACTTCTTGTAAATGTTTGATTTTTCCTCTCAGTGTTTATTATTTTCAAATTTTAAATAAATTAATGGTTTTATTTAAGATTGTTTTGTAGATTAATGATTATGATTTAATCTAATCTAGAAGGCCTCCATAATTTAAAGTACCTAGTATTCTAACCCACTTTGTTAAAAATAGCCTATTGTCGATTATTTTATTTCACTCTGCCCCCCCCCCCCTGAGGAATCTTTCTAAAGATATTGATGTCGTTGTTGGTTCCATTGCCCTATTTCAGCTTAGCAAACAAACCTCAAACTAGAACACCAATAAACAGCATTGTTTTTGCGGGTATTTTTTTATGTATTGTTATTTTTCAAATACTTGTACTTTTTGTTGCTCGATAAAACATATTTAAGGAACTACACGTGTACGTGACGGTTACAATTAGGATAGATATGATTAAAAATTGAAGCTGTGACTGTCGTTATCGGTTCAAGAGTTTTTTTCGCTATCTCACGTTATTTTCACTATTCAAGGTTCCCTTGTCGGAGTTGTGAGGAACTCAAGGAGTAAATTACTCATTGTTAAGTTATAGTTTAGATGTTCAAAGCGAAATCCATTTTTTAACTGTAATTATAATAAAGACTATTTTATGCGACATTAGTTGTTAAGTTTACTTGATAAACCTTATAATTATCAATTAATATATAATTGAAGAGTTGGTTACATAACAAATGGAAAGTTGGGACCATTTCTTAAGTTTTCAAAAAAATACGTTAAAAATTAAATTTCTTTTTAATTAATAATAATGAGTGAAAAAAACAAACATTTTTTTTTTTTAAATAAAAAACTACAATTATGTCTATATATCTGTAACTCAGAACCAGACTAACGTAAATCACTTTAGTCCAACTTTTCAGGAGAGCACAAAAACTGATATATCATTGATTAGGACTTAGTTCTTCTAACTCATAGAAAATACGGGTGATTTTTCTGATGTGTTGAGTTGTTATGTGCTTGATATAGAATAAAATTCCATATACAATGATCTTACGACCTGAAAATCGTAATATTTGGACTTACGAGGTCTGTTTCTGAGGTTCAGATATTATAAAAGTGTTTCTAATTAAAAATACAACTATTATGTTTAGTTTAAATATAAACTTTCCAAGAAGATTTAATATTAATTGTTTGTTAGATCTAACTCTTTTTTACCGCAAAAATTTCCACTACTTTTTCTCCTAGAAAAACGATAAATTATGTAAAAAAAATTATTATTTTATTTTATTTATTTGAAACTGTTAGTGAATAAGTACGTTATACTTATCTGTTCCTTATGTTGTGTCATACCTAAACTATTCCCTTGAACTATCAGCCTAAATTATCTTAAGTTTCAGATTCAGTGGAGATTCAAAATCCTGAGTCGATATGAATTTTTTGGAGAATATTTAAAAAAACAAAAAAATAATCAGAAATATTAAAATCATTTACAATTTGTACAAAAAATTATGGATAATAGAGGAGAGATGTTTCATTGTAATATGAAATGTCCATTTCGTGCTACTATTAATAATCATGTAATGGTTCATGTTCATTCTATACATGCAAGTAGGGGAAATATTTAAAATGTTAGTACAAGGTTTAGCATGATACTGAATGGATATTTCGTTATTGATATTTCAGCAGGAAAGAGTTAGTAATTAATCAATATTTTTTTTTATCAGAACTTTGTTACAATTAAGATCTTTTTCCCCATGTTGAAACGATAACTTCTTTCGTATTAATTCATACTTGAAAATTTTAATAACAAACGTTTTTACCAAAAAAACTTCTTCAATAATCCTCAGTTTAAACGAATTAGAGTTATTATTTTGAAATATGTTTGCAAGAAATAGTTATAGGTACGTTATCTTATTACCAAGAATAATTATTAAAGAGTGCTATTTAGATATGTTATTATCTCTTTTCTTTTTTTAGAACATTTTATGCGATAGCTGACGTTTAATTTCTGACTCATTACGTTTTTTATCTACCGAAAAAATATGAAGTTTTCTTATTTAATAAAACTAGATATTTTAGTATTTGAAACTGTTAGGGAATTATAATCAGTACTGATGGCTAAAAGGTTTGTATCCAGAGAAGATTTATTTTTCTATTACTGCTTTCAGAAAGTTCGAATGTATTTTTACATTTGCATACGTTTATTTTAGATTTTAAGGTATTTTAAATACCATGGTCTTGATGTTTGTTCTTGGATTAAAGAATCCATCTAAATTAGGATTTAATTGTATTATTGAAATTATTTTTTATTATATATAAGAAGATGGTCAGGGTTGCAGTCAAAGGAGAAACAAAAATAGTTTACAACTATTTATTTTCCGACGTTTCATCAGGGCTAAAAAGTTACAATTAAGTGGGGCGAAACGTCCGAAAATAAATAGTTGTAAACTATTTTTGTTTCTCCTTTGACCGCAACCCTGACCATCTTCCTATACAGGAAAATAAATAGTTGTAAACTATTTTTGTTTCTCCTTTGACCGCAACCCTGACCATCTTCTTATATATCAAATTTTACGATGAACTATATATACATATACACAATATTTTTATATTATAGTTTACATTAACCAGTGCTTTATCTGAATGATTGATAAGCTCTTCTTGCCTTTTAAATCAATTTCATCCTTTCATCAATTTTATATTATAACACCAAGTTATAAATTATCAATGGAACTAATTATATAAAACAGATTGATTCAACAGCGTTTAAGCTGTTTCATTGCATGCAAATTCAAATCATGCTTTGCACAGGGTGAATATGTCTGAACCATTCGTTCTCGATTAAATGCCAAGGATATTGTTCAGAGTGCTTCCTAGGGCCTCCACTTTTAATTAATATCGGATGAATCGAAATTTAACGTTAGACCTCGTTAAAAAATGAGATATTTGAAAATTAATTTATTTTAGGATCATATGTAAATTTTTAAACAGATTAGGAAGAGAAAAAGGAAGCAATAAGGGGTTTAGCGTCCTTTGTTATCCGCGGTTGCCTTACTACCACCTTTCACTCCCAGTTGTCATATCATTCAACATCCCCGTCAAAAGACTGCCGAGTCTCAAGTTACACCGGACATACTATATTCGGAAAACTGACATTCCGTGGGGCCGCTACGTTAGTTACCCTACCAAGTCTATAATTGCAAACCCCAGAAATGAAACAATTCAACTACCTTATACCATCCATCGTTTGTGGTTTCGATTAATCAATCCCATTAACATTTTGAAAGTGTTTCAATATTTTGTTTCTTACTTATTTTGATGGTCGTATTAATTGCTAACACCATTATCATGTATCAGCCATATAATTCTTTGCTAATTAATTGCTTTAAAAATCTGGTATATAAGAAATTAGTTGGAATTGATAAATACTGAGGAGTCATGGTGTCGATAAAGATTTAAATGTCCGCTGGAATTTTAAAAATGTTGTTTCATATCTTTTTCCAGTAGGAAACATTGATATTTTGGGCCGCCCGTAGCTCAGTGGTTAAGATACAATCTTACCAATTTGATGTCTATTGACCGTGCTGATTCGAATTCGGCCTGGGACGTTGACTTTTTTCATTGAGCGGCGGTCCCACAAAATGAAGAACTTTGACCCCCAACCATGGTTAGGCAATCTTGGCCGAAAAAAAAATTATATTTGTTTAAAATTCTAGTTGTATTGGTTTTTAATCTTACCAGATCGTTTTCAAAAATCTACTCCCCCTCTTCAATCGTATCCAGAACACATTTTAATTGAGAACACCAATTGTATTTCATCTTACAAAATAAATGCATGAAGTTTTATTTGTTCCGGAAATCCTAGACTGTAAGCTTTGAATAAATTTCTTTGAGTCCTGTGCCAATAACACTTTCTAAAACATCAACACAAACGCTAATTACTTCCGTCATAATTTGTGTTATGCAAATTTAAACGAAAAATAACTTTATAATTAATAATATAGGTTTTTCATCATATTTTATTTTGGCTTTTACTCTTTTATTACTTGTTTAATATTAATGTTTATATGTATGCTTGAATAACTTTCTAGTTGGTTATTTAAGTTGTGTATTTATAAATAAATTACATTAAAAAAAATCCAAACATAAAATAATCACTTTTTGGTTGTAATTTATCACTAGTGACCTATAATTAACAGTGTTCTATAAAAAGTCAGTATCTCAACTTTTATAAATTATTTGGAACATCTCATATAAATGAGATTTATTTTGAAAATGGTTATTTTTAACACCTATCCGACATAGAAACATTAAAATTTGAAATAAATTGAATTAGTTTTTGACGTAAAATTTTAATATGTCAAAAAACTTTACTTTTAATAGGTGTATATAAAATATCATTTAAAAGGGCATATCTGACATTAAAAAGAAGTTTTTATTTAATTTGGAATTGGAGATTCTCTTAATAAAATAAAGGAACACTATTAATAGTGAAATTATTAAATAGGAACACTATTTATAGGGGACCACAGACTTTCACAAAGTAGTCCACGATACATTGAAAAAAAATATAGGATATGCCACTACATCAACCAAAAAAAAAAATCCTCAATTATTGGGGTTTCCAATGATTTTTTTCATTGACTCAGAATCCTAAATTCGTCTTAATTTTTAATATATCATTCATATAAGAATCCGTTGTATCTCCAATCAGTCATCCATTGGCGGTGATTTATATTGTCTCTGGTTTCTGAAATACCGTGTTAGTCATTTGGCTATCGGAACTGCTTATTAAGGACTAATCATTGGATTTTCGTTAGTTCACGTCTGTATTTTTTTAACTGCTTTAGGTTATGGTGGATACTGATGCAGAATTCGTTCTTATTCAACCAACATTACTAAGCACTCGATATATGGAAAGTAGACACTTGAGTCATTCTTATCTCTTATATCACATACAATTTCCGGTTCGAATAGGAAAAAGTTTAAAACATTGATCGTGTGAAACGTTATTTGAACAAAGATAAAAATCGTAGATTCATGTCTGTGTAAATTTAATGAAAGTATGCTGAAATATAGGTCATTATTTATGAAAACCTTCAAGTCCCTTGTTTTTCTCTCCTCATCGATTTCCAGTAGATTTATTGATTAACTGAAAACTTAAATTATGTGTTCAAGACACGCATGTTCCAATATTAATGTCGCTTGTTTGAAGTTCTATTTATATTTTCTTAGATTTGGTTTATATTATCTTCTTTCCTTGTCGTGGGAATATGTTTTTCCATTTTAATAAATTGATTATTGATATTTAACAATCTTCAGCGTATGTATTATTTTTAAACTTTAAAATTTTAACATCGTTTTTATTTATTTATTTTCTATTTCTTAAATACCTACGCTTAGAATGATTAAAGATAATTCGATATTTAGGTCAATCAAATATTTTAGAGGTTTGAGGTTGGATACAAAATAAAAGTGATTAAATTATACTCACTCAACAAATATACATTTTCTATCATATTTCTGCAAGTGTGATGATGATTGTGTGGTCTTAAAAATTTAAATAATGATTCTATTGTTTAATAATCGTCTCTATGGGTTCTTGATATGTCAGGGATTAATCTAATACTTTTGTAGTGTAATGTGAAGTATGGACATTCCTGAAAGATGTGGTTAATTATTATATTGTCATTGCAGTACAAACATTTTGGTGGCGTCTCTTATCTGATAAGGTAGGAATGAGTTAGTCTAGTGTGTACTATTCTCAGTCTAGTGAGTACGATCTCATCTCTACGGCATTTACGGCTGAAGGAACCTCAGGTCCTGACTTCCTTTATAATTTTCATCTTACTCTTAGAACTTAAGTCCCGTATATTGCCGTTCATCTTTAATTTATGTTCCTACGAACCCCACCTGACTTGAAACCCTTAAACATTTCACCTACATACAAAGATTTTTTAGGGTGTAATGTTCAATAACATTAAGTAACCTTTGTCCAAAGAATATTCATTTAAAATCATCGTTAAGGTCTTTTTAATCTAACTAATAGTGTTCTTTATCTTTTTAAAGTCTTAAACGCTTCCTTAATAGACTTATTCAAATCAGAAATGGATCCGTAAACCTGCTTTGAACCAATTGGATTTACTGCCTTATTATTAAGAACTATTCTGAGGTCTTGAGTATTTTGTCCAAACTCATTTCTAACTGGACCATAACTCAAGGTTGTTTCTATTTTTTCTTTTTGAGCTGATATTCCTTAAGGTGAATTTTTTAAAATAAACAAAATAAGACACATTGTTGAATTAACCATGAAGGTCTCACTTTTACTGTTGCGGCCAGATTTTTTTGTTTTTTTTTTAATGTAAGACCTTCTTGCTTTTTTGTTTTATATCGGTCATAGGATTATTATTAACTAAATTAGAAACTATCATCCTCAAAAGAAAATTTATTTAATGATACCTTAACGATTTTGGATTATGTTTTCCTTGAGACTCGTGTTTGTAATTATTACTATTCTATTTAAGTAACAGAATATGAATCAACAAAGCCTTGAGCCTTTCAAATAGCTGTAAATCATTAAATTAAGAGTCAACGTCTCACTAATTTAAATGTCATAAGTGTAATGGATGTGTGTTTTGTAATTGTTTAAATACATATCGCTACCCTGGAAGTGTAATGACATAACTGCAATTACTCACTAAATCACAAGTGACCGAGAGGTACTCTAACCACTAGAGGACCTTCTAGAAGGTGAAGGGAAGTAATAAATAAAAAAATAAAAGTAGAGAAATAAAAAGATAAATAAAAGTATGCGGGTTATAGCAACGGATCTCCCCGACCATGGCAGGACTATTTACAATTATCTGGAATCTCAATGAATCTCTGGAAAGTCAATTTAACAAATTTTTACATTTATGTCATAATACTTCCAGAGCAGCGTTACAAACATGACCAACTATTTTCAGGAGATCGAAAAAACAAACTTCACAACAATGGCTAAAATAAAATAGGAACTACTGGATCTGGTTGATTAAAAACTGGCTCTTTTTGTGATATGTGTCAACACTTTTTTAGCTTTACTTTATTTTTTTATTTATTTTTTTTTTTATAGAAGGTTTATTGTTGGATAGAGGATGAAACCATCTGGCGGTAACCATTGTTGGTAACGAGCTTGCAGACAAAGCTGCCAGAGAGGCACTCGCGCTCCCTGGCCGAGGGACTGCCGTTCTTACCCCATCAGAACTCAGTACACCCCTTAAACTACAAATATTAGAAAAATGGCAGGCCAAGTGGGATGAAAGCTCTCCCAGTAAATTA
>NW_027114803.1:396685-417221 GCF_000696795.3 Halyomorpha halys | reverse complement strand
ATTTTTTATTTTATTTTTTTTATTTTTATTTTTTACTTTTATCATCCCATAGGCGTTGATGACCAGAGGGTTTTACGCCTTTAAGCAAAAATCAACAACAACAACCATCTGGCGGAAACTGTCTACTCATATATAGTGGTCGCACTATAAAAAAAATAAATAAACTTGTAAAGTTTGAGTTTTTAACTTTTTTTTTATTATTTAGAATAACCTATATCTTTAGGGGCCTATATCTAATGCAATAAGCACTATCATCTAATTTCAAAATTCAGAGTTTAGAGGTTTTGATAGTATGTGTTGAACTATTTAGGGGTTATCTACAGTCTCTTATTTAGTAAGTCCTTTTTTGGATGTTGAAATGAGATGTAATATATCTCTTCCACATTTATGTGACCTGATGTCAAAAAAACATAATACATGTTTTTCAACTTGTTAAAAATAAAATATTTCTCTTTGTTAATGAAGTTTTCCGAAAGGGCGTCAAAGCACAACTTCGAGATGCTCTCTCTATATTTTTTGACCTTGGTGAAAAGTTTAATATTTTCCAGCATAATAAGGTGGGATCCTAACTCATTTCGGGAAAATGTTGACGAAAGAACTCCTAACGAGGGCTTTTCTTATCTCGATAACAGAAAGGATCTTCCTCTTCCCTTCTACCCCAATAAAAAGATGAAAGAAATACCAAACGGGAGTTTCTCCCTCCAATCCCTTTAATAAAAATTATTGTTTTTCCTTCAGCCTCGATTTTTTTCCCCCGTAATAAGAAAGTTTTGAGCTAAATAATTTTAACTTCTAGCTGGTTCGACGTTCGACACTCGGTCAAAAGTTTATGAACAGTAATTCTGTTTTGTAAATAAACATTTTGATGTAAAAATTGTTACATTTCTAATATAATCGATATGTTTTTTTCTGTACTCTATTTACATATATAAATGTAATATACGTATTCTATTTACATATGTAAATATAATGTATATAAATATGTACGATATCAGCAGATTGAGTTCCATATAGTGGGGTCCCCGACTCCTGGTATAACATGTATAAGGGGGTTCTCCACCATAAAGTTCAGTCTTGAAGTCAGCATCAAGAATCGTGTATCGAAAACCCTTTTTCTTTTTTTGAGTGTCTTTTTGATCCAGTAAAAATTTTCATTTATATATATTTCAAGGTATTATAATATGCTGCCGGATTGTTTAATTGTTCAAAAATTTTTAGAACATATAAATTGAAACTAAAATATATTTTCAAATGACTCTTTTTTGTAACAAAATTGCATCAATTTAGGTATAATTTTTGAAGCAAGTAAAATTAACTTGAGGACTTATGGGGTGGAATTTACTATTAAAACTGGTGGGGTGAAGTCTAACGGACACCAAATATTTTCTTTATGTATTTCTTTAAAACTCAACCGTACTCCTTAACCCTATTATATTTCGTATTTTTAATAGTTTTCATACAAAAAAGCTTTCATAAAATAATAATTAATGGTTGAAACTGAAGAACATGTTACACTATTTTTAACTCGTTGACCTACACAATAGACACAATACATAAAACAACTTAATATATTGTTGCTTAGTAAATATAAAAACAGGAATTGCAGATAAAACTTATTTTTATTTTTTTATTTATTGATATTTAAAACTGTATAAAAAATACAACAAGTAAATTTGAACATAATGACATAATGATAATGATATGATACAGCATGTAGAGATACTACCCAGTATTAGAACTCTAAAACATTTTATAATATAAGGTCACGAGGCCATCTTCTTATCAGGCGCATCAGAGGATTGCCAGGAATGGAAGAGGAAGCAAGGTTAAAAACTAGTGGGTTTGGGTGGTTAGGGAGTTTATAATGGAAGGAATGATATCGGGTTCGGGCTAGATCGGTAACATAAGGAACATTTAGGTCTTTATGGATGGTTTTATTAGTAACAAAATAAGGAGCATTGAGGATTTTGGATTGTAAGGATTGGAAACGAGAGGAATTCGAAGGTTTAGTGGAGCCCCAAAGCTCAACTCCGTATTTCCAGGTGGGCCTTATTATTGTCTTGTAGATCAGCCTTTGTAATGAGTTGGAAGTTTAGACCGTTTGTCTAGTAAGTGCTGTAATAGTCGGAATCTGCGTGCAGTTTCCTGTATTTTCAGTCTTGTGTGAGGATTACAGGTTAGTCGTTTGTCAAGATGTAGTCCAAAATAACGAATCTGTTCTACAGGGGTAAGAGCCACATTATTAAAGTATACTGTAGGCCAGTCGGCGGGTTTACGATGAAGTGTAAATGTGATTTGTTGGGATTTATTTTTAGCAGATAAAACAAAAAAAAAATTATATCGAAAATGCCCAAGTATCATTTCAGTTTTTACATAGCAGAACTGGTGGGTTATAACTTTTGACGGGGAGTGTAAAGGGAGTTGTGATTAGACACGAACTTGATTTCAAACACTACCTAATTACTGTTTCAATTAATTATGGTCTCCGGTGTTTACTGTTGTACTTTTTTATTTATATTTTCATTTCTTATGGCCTTGGAACTATTCGTGTTCAACCAGTGGGATTGGATTGCGTTTGTTATCAATAAAATAAGAGTGTTTTCTAAACTTCTCTATTGTGGGCGTCAACAATAATCATCACGCTGGGAAGTAGCTCTTGTTTTTTTTAAGGGATTTTTGAAATAGTTCCTTTGTTTCTCCTTAGTCTCTCTTTACAAAAAAGTAAAAATAACTCAATTCAGTGGGAATTCTTTATAGAAATTTAAGCCGAAAAACTTTATAATAGAAATAAAATGATGGAGCTGGGGAGAATCTACAAAAAGTAGATTTTTTAATTTTATAAGGTAATTCAGTTTAAAGCCGGATCAGCTTGTAGGCCACTTGCCGCATATCCAAAATACTTACAAATGATTGGTGAACAAATAAAGTAACCAACGTAACTTTACGTCACGAGGGAAACATGGTGAATGTCGGATTTACTCATTTTTCATCATAAGGGGTATTCATGATGTTGTGTTAAATGTTAAATGTTTTACCATGTTAAATGTTATAAGTATAACATTAGGGGTATTCATGATGTTGTGTTAAATGTTAAATGTTTTACCATGTTAAATGTTATAAGTATAAGATTGTGAGCAGCCCTATTTAAAGTCATGTTAAACGTTAAATGCATAAGAGCCCCTAGCGGATTTTCTCAGCAACTTGCTGTATAAGCCTTTATGTTTATAACCTTCCTTCCAGACCCTCATGTTTGCTTCATTGTTTACTTCAGTTTTGATTTAAGTAATTAATTACAACATGCCTAGAGTGAGTGAAAAGTGGAATTTGTGTGAAAGTTTAGCTTATGAAATGAAATGAAAAAATAACTTTATTCTGGGACATATGTCCCCTAAGAATAATTACATGGTTCATATAGTGAGATTTTTTTCTGGCGAGCGTTTACAAATTTTCAGATAGTAGAATGAAATTACATTGTTTTTTTTACTGTTCTTATTTCTCAAATGTATCATTAAAATTATCCATTCTGGTTTAATAACAGGGATATGAATACCACAAACACACGAAAGAACTGAGCTGTCACAACAAAAATGGCGGCGATCTCAACTGGTCTATTGTGTGACGTCATTCTCCATTTAACAGACCAAGTAACAGACTCTCAGCCATGTTAAATGTTATTTCGTTTTACCACGGTAAAAGAAGGCAATTTTTTTCGATTTAACATGAGTTTTTCCATTTAACACGCTTTAACATGTTAAACCAAAGATCATGAATACCCCTATAAAAGGCACGAAATTGGTGATAAAAAATATGGTACAAGACAATCTGTAAATTTAACTTTCGTTCTAGAATTTTTATTATAATTTGTTTTTGTGAATCTATACTTGAGTTATGTTATATTGAAACTAATTATTTTTTTCTTACCTCCTGGAACAAAGAAATAAGCATTTACAAATATATACGATAGAAAAATAATATGTACATATAACAGCTATTTGATTATCTTGTTTTGCCGGGATGGGATTATAAGAATGGATGCCGGGTCCGCTGAAGGCGGTGTCAACAGTGATGGCATATGTTGCCTGGATGCCCACTGGGAATATTGAAAATATTTTTTATTTTTATATGGTTCCAAAACATTGAAAATAATTAATTAGCATTAATGAATTTATACCGAAGGTTTTGGAAATTATTTAATCAATTAAACGGGAAGAGTATAAATGTTTATCTTTTGGCTGTTCTAAAACAGTACATCACTGAGCGCTGGGAAGTAGAAGACCAATTCCTGGGAAACAGCCGCTAGAAAACATTCTTTAGGATGACAGAATAATGTCATTGTGAAAAATATTCAAATAATATCTTTGCTAGCAGGAGTGGGATAAGCTCACTCTTTATATGATATAAGCTCACTGTTTAACCTGTGTAACCAAATGGCTAGGAAGGGTGTTAAAAAAGTATATATGCAGTATAAGCGATTCCCCACAACTCCCTTTGATTTGTGCCAATAAAACTGACACTCCACGACTTGGTCACAAATTCATGCCTGCTTGTAATGTAGAGAACCCATGCGCGAATTTTTCGTTATTTAGCAAATGTGTAGATTTAGCAAATTACCGAATCACTTAAGTATCTGGTTTAGTCAATGTCGCACATTTTGAAATTTATCTAACCAGTATTAGAAATACTCTTGAAAAGATTTTAAAAAATGTTCAACTTACAAATCATTGTCTTTTTGGAAATTATACTTAACCAATCATGGTAGTTCTTAACATTTTCCTTTTCGGTGTCCATTCGGAAATTATCGCATCTCTTGAGATCGCGTTTTGGTAAGAATGGGGTCATGATAAAGCACGCGAGGTCTGTAAATGAACACTGTCAAAGGTCGTATTTATTTTTAGATTAGTGTTATCGTCATCTTGTAAAATCAATTATATTCGGTGGATAAAGTATTCTTGAAAGTGCATTTCCTGTTTTTTTGTTTGAAATGTTACTTCCTTAATTGGTTTCGGAATGCAGTACAAGCTGGGCTAAAATTAGACCGGAACTCATCTGATTCAGGTTTCCGTCTCCTAGAAAGTTAAGTCCTAAAATAGTGTTGCTCTTTAAGAACCCAGACCCGGCTAACCTGGTTGTCCTGGAAAACTAACTAAAGAAGACTATAGTTACTTTTTTATTTCATTTTATTTTAAACTATAGAAGTAAAATAAAACAAGAAGAAACATAATTTAAATGTTAGTTTCAATAATCAAATATAGATGGATTGAAGCAATGTGTTACTCTACTGGTCACCTCATAAATATGGAATGAACATTGCTAATCCCCGTCATCACAACCTGGCATATTTTTATTTTTTTCAATATTTATTTTATATTTTACTATTGTGTGCGTATATATGTGTATGTGTGTATATATATATTTTATTTTCTTCAGAAATAGCACATTTTTCGTTTTTTGAAATTGGCCTTTCAAACTCATTTTATTCTTGACCTATATCTCAGCAATACTTGGATTAAGATTACTGCCTGCTAAAAGGTTTTGCAAATCGGATCATGTGTCAGGGTTAGTTATTATTTAAACACATTGTCGTTGAATACTTACTACTCATTAAATTTCCAGGTAGACCGCAATTACTTATTAAAAATAATGATAAAAGTATAAGATTGCGCTGTCAACGTAACCGATGACTTTTGATGGCTCAATCTATATGAGAGTCATTATATACCAGATTTCACTTTAAATCTCAACAGTAAAAAGTCATAATTTCGAGTTGCGAGCATTCATGCCTACTTTGTGGCATAGTACCTCCACTTTTCGGAGTAACTTTAATTATGGTTTGAAAAAATGGTAAATCTAGGGAGTGAAGAATGAGTGAGGCAGTGAAAGCATGCTATTTAGGGAGGGAAGAAAAATATTTTTTAATGAAAAAATAATGTTTCAAAACTTGAAATAGATTAATACTGATGAGAAACAAGAAACATGATGACTGTATGGCTGCATCCATACATGTGACACAACATATGACTGTCTACTAAATGGGCAGTATTGCCCATTAATAAAATATATTAATCACAAAGTCAAATCAAAGGAAAAATCAAAAATTGTTAATTAATTTAAAACTTGAAGAAACTTCATATTGATTGAATCTGCTCTTGAATCCATATAAAAATGAGCTGAAACAGCATAGAGCTTACAGATCTATTCAACTTGAAATAATATCCACAATCACGAGTACAAATAAAAAAATACCGAGATTATTATTATTTAGCACGTGATTAATGTCTCTCTTAAGTTGAATTAGTTTGAAAACATCCTCAGAGGCAAAGAAAGGTTTGTTTTTTTTGTGTGTAATTTAGGTTTTTTTAATGAGTGAGCTAGATAGTCCACTTTTAATTTTGGAATATAATGTAAAAGGTGTTTTATTTTTATTCAGTCTTGAGTGCTTGATTATTTGCTGTAGTTAACATCTGAGGAGGTTTTGGAAGTTTAAATCTCCATGGGCTTCAGAAGTTTGAAGTCGAGGACATAAATAAGCTTAATTTAGAGTAAGTTTAATATGTCTCCAATCTTGGAAAGGTCTTTGAAATCCTACAAGCTAACTACAACTAGAACTACAAGCCTTCATGACTTGTCGAACCTTAAAAATTATTTTTCGTTTGCACTTTGTAGGAACGCAGCAAACAATTATCTATGCAAACATAGGTTGCCTATTTGTCAGAGTATAATACTTCCGAACTAGGGTCTTTGGCAAAAGTCTGACATCTAATCTTTACCCACTTCTGGCCCAATTTTTCTTTCAAATTCATCAACTGTTTTCATCTCTAGAAACATGGAGGAATCTCCATAAAAATATTTAATAAAAATGAGAATTGTCATACAACCTTAATTATATTCTGAACAACTTATGGTTACGGATTAACCCAAAGGAATACTTCCCGATCCTTGCTAGCGATCACTGCTTTAAATAAGTGATGTAATGATACCGCAACAAGCGACAGTTGTGAAGAGCATTTACAATGTATAGGAAATAAGAAACAATCCGTTAAAATGTAATTAGAGCTAGATTGGACGGATTGAGTCTGGGAATGAACGTAGGAGGTTTAAGTTGTGTCTGACTAGATCTGATTCTTTCAGGGAATATTGGAAGGAGGTAAGTGCAAGGACCTATTGTTGGTGTGGACTTCGACCCACAAGGCTCCCTAAACCTTATTTTTTTTTTTTTTATGAAAAATTTGAATTCTTTGTTAAATTAAATTATTTTTAATCGATGTTTTCAATACAGAAATGATTGGAAACCTTCAGCTATACTTGAATAACAATTATTCATATAGTACCTTTCAGTAGAATTAATTGATTCAAAGGTGCTAGTTCTTATACCTGTGGTAGAAATTAAATGACGAGGTTAATCGAAGGTTAAACGGAAGTTTTGTTTTTATAAATCACTGTTTGTCACCTTTCCATTTCCTTATAGTTTTAGGAAACTCCTCTACGGGTTTGGACCGATATTCTTTTATATTATCTACTATTATTTGATGTTTCTTATGAAACCTTAGCTTTCTCGAGTCTAAAGCAGCCTCGGTTCGATTCTTGTTTGGGCATATTCAAATTTAACTGGAAGCAGTCTAACGCAGTAAATCTCGACCTTATAAAAGGATGGTAAATGTGGAATTTCTGTCCTAGTTCTAGAGTATAAGGACTTATATCCTAAATAAACACCATATCACATTTTGTACACTTTGTTAAATTAAGTCTGAGGTTCTGTAATATTGAGTTTAATAAATTTAATCAAACAATGACAAGATAGTAATAGTCATGGAGGAGGCAGCATGCTGAGGTACTTTTTTTTCGACCCTTAAATAGTTAATTTTGTTCTTAAGATATATCATTCAATTTTGAGCTTTCTTCGTGCTTTATCAGCGACATATTCAGTGGAGATGATTTGAACTGGTCTTGTAACGTGTCCTTGTGATTTTTACAGTATAGATTTCAGTGTACAGTTTAGTATTAGTCTATAACCTTGGATTAGAACGTCAGTGGCTTGTCCTAGAAAAAAAAAAAACTCTTTGACTGTTGCCGTTGTAATTTTGATATGAGACCCTCTGAACAGTGTTAAGTACTCAGTATATTACAAAGACCTACTGCATGTGGCGTTAGTATCGTGTAGCATACATCAGTTAGATTCGCTATAGTATTAACTAAATGCATCAAATCAATTATATGATCACCTTCATTTATGATAGCATTCTCCCATCTTTTGGAAAGGGTCTCGATCCCCTGTCTATAAACCTTAGGTAGTTTGGAATCAAAAAAACCTAAAATAGTCTTACTAGAAAGAAAGTGCTGAAGGAATCGGAAGAGATGATAATCAGATGGGGCCAACTACGGAGAGTAAATTTAAGCAGTTATTGTTTGACCTAAATCAAAAGTTCAAAATGCACAATGCCTCGTATATACAACCGAATACATAAGAACCAAATCATGCAAACAACTTTTAACATTTACTGATCCTTTAAATTAGAATAAACTAATGAGTTTTTGTGTGAGCTTCATTTGTTCTAGAACGCTTTGAAGTTCGTACAATACATTGTGCTTTAAATGAGTTTCATTAATTTCCATGATTATAAATAAAATAAAAAAAAAAATAAAAACTTAACTAAAGTTCACTCATAACTTAAAAAGGAATAACACAATACTAAAATGTAAAGCATATTTGAAGATAATATTAGACTACCAGAATAAAAACATTGTTTACAAAATACAAAGTAAACAAAATAAAAAAAACAAACAAAAACTTTCTTTCCATCCTAATATTGTGGTGTTGACAGAACAGATTCACATGTATGGGTCATTCTTTGGTGTTCAGACGTTTTTTGAACTCTCATTAATTTGTTTGAACCGAGGATAATTTTTAAATCGTCTTGTCAAATCCTAAACGGAAATTTTTATATAATATATAGTATAATATTTCCTAGTTTATTATGTACTATAATATTTCCAAGGATTTAATTAAATCTATCATGTTGCGATATTGTCCTATCCTGCCATAATCTTCCTAATTTATAGATTTTGTAAACGGTCTTTACTGTGCAAAAATTACAAAACTAATTTTTCTATATTGTTTTAGACAAATGATCCGGATTGTAATCAAGAAATGTACAAAAATAATAGTAAACTATTTATTAGTATTCAACGTTTCATTCTGAAACGACCAGCGTTCTGCCCTAATAAACCCCTGCCAAGTAGGCCGAAACAAAACAATAAAATATTTATTGTTTGGTAGGAAATTAAATTTTAATAAGAATGTTTAAGTGAGTATGCCCATCAATCAAATTATTGGTGTACTTTTATATTTCTGAATGTTCGAACTCAAAAAGAGCCCTTTCTATGAGAAAGATTTTTTTTGTAAAAATTTGAATAACATTATGCCCAACCAACCAGCTTGGCTATATCTTTGTTCTCTAGTCCACTAACTGAGTAGACATTTGGTTTATATATAAAAAAAGTTTGCCATTCCTTGCTTTTTAATGGTTCGATTTATGTATTAATTCATTTTCAAAAAGAACTTTTGTTTTTCAATAAGTTATTCTGATGCCGAGACATTTTTTTTAAGGCCATGTTTTCTACAAAAGTGTCATCAAAACATCTATTTAGAAATGAAGAGAATAATTCAAACTTCAAAGAAGGCTTATTAATTATCAAATAACTAATATTTGTATATTTTCGGATAAAAAAAAAAACATATCGTTTTGAATTCTTAAAAAAGGGTTTATCTATATAGATTATTTAGTTTTTAGACAAAGAATTAAAGCTGATAAGACCTTATAACTAATGATTTATGAGCAAGTTTGACAGAAACTATCTAGAGCTCCCAAGTGATTCATTGTTATTATGAGTGTTATCTAATTGAAAATAGATAAATGCAAACATCAGCTAAGAAGTGAATAAAACCCGGTATTGTTTTTAGAATATTCAATTAAAACCTTATAAAATCATCAATAAATATTGAGTATTATTATAAAAACAAAGCCAAACATACATGTAAAAAGAATCTTGAAAAAAGTATTAAATAGACTAAAAAAAAAATGTTTTTTTATTTTCTTAGAAATATCCCAAAAATGATTATTAGATACTATTAAAAATCCTTTCTATTTTAGGATTAAAAAAGAAAAATTTTATAGCTTCAAAAATAAAATCCTTTATTAAATATATGTGTTTTATTAATAATCATTCATTATTTTTAAAATAAAAATATTTTTAAAAACAGTTATTGTTTATTAATATTCTTGCCCGAATTTCTTACGAAGTAATGTCAAAGTCACTGTTAGTTCTTGATTGTATTTTATACGTGTATATATGACGAGTTTGGATGAAGTGGTGTCAAGGCTAGATGCCTCATGGCTTAATCAGCCATGTTCTCGACCTGCTTCTTCCTTTCATGTGGGCGTGTATTGTCATGTAAGAATAAAAAATCACTTATAATTTATCTGTAATTTTTCATTTTAAGTTCATTATATTTGAGAGTGTGTTTAAATTTTAAATAGCATTCAAGACCTCAATAAGTTGTCTAATTACAGCAATAGAATATTTTTTTTTTTTTTTTAATGAAACCATTGTAACTGTTGATCAGAATTGTTATATTTTATTTTGTAAAGTTTTACAATAATAAAAATTACAAGTCGATTTACTGAACCACGCACGTAAAAATAATAATATTTAATTAATAACTTAATGTTTTAACCTTTTTTAAAACACTTATTTTATTTCCAAATCCTTATACGACCGCACTTTATGTCGATGTAAATTATAGACATAAATCAGTTTAATTACTATTTTATATATATGTATATATATTTAAGCTTATCATAATGCTTTATTATAACCTGGAAAAATTCAGTTTGATAAAAGTTTTGGAATAAATATTCTTAATTCGTGTCTCATAATCGGAATTTTAAAATTTGCTGATCCAAGTTTGATTATTAATATCTGGGCTAAGACTTAACCTGCTAAAATATCTACTTTATCCTAGTCTATTTCTTACCTAATCAAATTAAAATTTTATGAAAATAAACATATTAATGCTGAGTTCTGAAAGTCCATTTTAACCTTCGAAATTCCAGTTTAAATGCTAAAAATAATTAAATTAAATGTTAAATGGAAATGGTAGGACATCTATGTTTCCTCCTTCCCACATAATTCTTATTAATTGGATGTAATTATAATCCACTTAAATTCTAATTTCCTTGGAAAATAACCAATTAAAAGGAGGTTATAAAGCAGGTTTTTTTTTAAAATTACAACCCCTTCCACTTCTTCGCTCCTTTTAAACGTTTTTACTGATAATATTAGTGTTGTATTCTTTACCTCATTATTCAATCGTGAGATTTATACTCTAAATTAATTGTCTGTGTGTATGTGTACAAACAAGTTAAAAAAAAGTTTATGAAAATAGTTTCGTTTTGTTAACTTGCATGGATTTGAAGAAAAAAATTGGTTTTGATATTATAGTCTTAATCTTTATTTTATTTAATTAATTGTTCTTTTAAACATCGTTTTTACTTTATATATATAGTGATTAACTTGTTAAATATTGAGGTCAGTTTTGTTGTCAGTTAAAAATCAGGTTTTAATAATAAAAAAAAAATCTTTTTCTGTAGAAAATGGAGTGTTCTGATTAAGCAAATTGAAGATATTTGACTCAAAAAGCATCAACCTAAGTTGGTTACTTCATGTTTCGATTAAACTTAAATTAGCGAAGGACACCAAAACAAAAAAAAATAAAATAAAACCTATACCTCTACAAATAATGGAGTGGTGGGTTCTGTTCTTGGTAAGGGAGTTCTGTTTCTATTCCGAGCTTTATTTAGAAGGTGATGTGGTCAGATTCACGTCCAACCACCAGGTTTTCCTCATATAAGTTTACTCAGTTTAGAAGAGGTTGGGTATGGATACAGGAGTGTCGCTCCACGTCTGGTATAACAGCTTATACAGATACTTAGTGAGTTTAAATATTAATAAAAATCATAATAGTATATGGAGGTAGTTTCGTATTATTTATTTTTCTCATCGAAACATGAATTATTAATTTTTTAAAACACAGTTACAGCAAAAGTGACAGTTTATAAAATCTTATTTGTTTTTATTAGTGGCAGAATGTTTTATTTTTTTACTCCTTAATCCCTGCTTTGAAAAATAACTTTCTCCATTACAAAAAAATATTTATAACTTGAAACTACTCGATTTAATAAATATCAGAAAGTAAATAGAAATGAAAAGATAAAGAATAGATATGGAAGGTTAATGCAATTGATGCAATGCTAGCGAGGTCCTTATCGCATTGCCTAAGGTCACCAATCCGTAATGGAATGACAATATCGAGTTCTTCTATCCTCCATAGATAAATTGGTGTGTAGAATTATGATAAATTATTTATTGGTTTTTAACAAATTGATTTGTTTCTTTATTATGATTATTAGATTGAATGATAAGTGTAAAGGAAAGCTAGGAAACACAGAGAAAGAAATTTATTCAATCATGCTGCCCAAATACATCGGGTTGCTACATTACACAGCATACTGATCAATCCGTGACTGGACATATACAAATTTATAAATTACATTTTTTTGATATGATACATATAATAGAAAGATAACATTTTTTTTTCCACACATTATTATTTTACAATTAATATCAGTCTACAGACTAAATACAATATTTTCAATTTATTCCCTTTTTTTTTTTTCTTTCCCCTCTATTTTACAACCCTCATTTCATTCTATCAACATATTCCCCTATATAACAAATATTAGAATATAAAAATATTTATAACATGCCATAGATGGTACGTACATACCTTAGATTGCAACCTCCGGAGTAGGGTAGCCCAACGTTTTTAAGTGTCAGTCATCTCAGCATCCTCTTTTCAGAAATGGCTCTACTGTTAATTATGATAACTATGTTATTTATGCGATTTTTTTTTCATTTTTATAAAAATCTGAATTTGTTATAAATAATAATAAAAATACATATAATAAAATATATATTTTTTATACTGAAAAAAATGTTTAATGATGAGTTCTCAATTATTATTTTTATAATCATCACAAAAATAATTTTTTTTATGTGTAATACTATTTTAAATAATGCATAAAAACATAATTTATTTATTATATTACCATTGATTCAATTTTATTAACCATTAATTCCCGAAATAATCTTAATTTATGCATAAATTAATATTGAGTTATGTGTTATTGAAATATTGAGTTTTTGAAGCTTACATAGATCTTGTTATAGAAAAAGTATTGTTGCATTTAGTTACTGCTTAGGTTTACCGAAAATAATTTATATAAAAGGCGAATTTAAACCAATTGAAGGTTCAGGAAATTGTTTGCTGGTGTTGAAATACTACTAGTTGAGTATAAATAACAAAATATTGTTAGTAAATATACTACCGTCCGCCATTTTCGGGAGGAAAAAGCTGCTTACACGATCAAATACGAGTTGTTTTAAGCATTAAGTATAAATTAAACGTGTGAATTTCTTAACCCATATAGGAAAAAATTGATATCCCATTCATTATTCATATATTATTTCCTTGTGAGTCATCTAAACATTAAATTGAGCTCTATTTGTTTACAAACACTTGTTAATTAAATAAAATGAATATCCGAAATGAAATTAATGGAATGAAACCACCAATAAAACGGATTCTTTGATTTTTGTCCATTGAAGACCGAAAGTAATCCCACAAAAATAAATTTCGACCTCTGTACACTGGCTAGGATAGGATAGGTAGGTAATTTCCAGAATAACCCTTACTTCCCATCATAGTTGAATTACATAAGGACGTCAAACCCCTTAGAAAAATACACTTAGTCGTTATAAGATTCAGAAATAATAGTATACATTACCTTGCTAATATTCCTCATTGTAGCAGTTTCTGGGAAAAAATACTCTCTCTTAAACTTTATACATATTTTATTTATGAATTGGATAACGTTTTAGACCTCAAATTCAGTCCCTAAAATCATACATAAAAAAAATTTCAATTATCTTTAAAAACGAAAAAAAAATTAAATAAATAGCTTAGCTAAGTTACATCCTTTTTTTTTTAAAAAAAATGTATTATTCAAATTGTAATGATATATTAAAATATGATTCTCCGCATGATGAAAACAATGTTTTTTACATTAAAATTTACATTAATACAACACTTTGTTGTTATGATCGTTGGGAATCAGGTAAACAACATATTTTTTCTTTTAATATTTATATTATTATATATTAGTATTTATATTATTTTAATATTAATATTTTATTTTTTCATTGATTAGTGAACCGCATCTGCCTCGTGCCATATTTCACTCCTATTCTGTGATTATTCTATATCTTGGTGATACCGAAAACCACATAAAATGCCACAAATACAGCTCAATTTACATTACTCGTTATATTTATTTTGAAAAACCTTCAGTTCATAGAGGTTCAATTTAGAATAGAATCTCATGAATCATTAAGTTGATAAGGAAATCATAAGCAAATATCAGAAACAAGTTATTTTATTTTTTTTAAATTATGTTGGGAAGCCTCAATCTCAAAAAAAAAGTATAATAAAGTTTATATTGAAAGATTGCTAACTAAATATTTGTAAGATGTTGAATTTAAATTTACTGTCTCTAGTCTTATCAGTTATTTTGTTGTTTTGAGTCCTACTGAATAATGCTTGAATAGGTAAACAGGGACTTGAAGCTTTGTTTGGAATATTTCAAAAACTTTTTTTAAATTTATCCCTTTATTATTATTATTTTTTTATTCCGCAAATTTTACCTATTCTTCCTATCATGTTCACTATTTTCCTAAACATTTAACTATCCTTTCACCTAAATTGTTGAATATTTTAAGTTGCTAGGTTGTTAATAATAATTTGTTTAGATTAATGTGTACTTGGATGAGATTTCAAAACTTTAAGCGTTTTTTTTTTTAAATTATTTTATTTATTTTTTTCGCTCTAACCACTAGGCAAAGGTGTGCTATTTTCGTAAGATCAAGGCATATGATGGCTTAAATCACAACAGTGATGAGTACATTTCCACAAACTTTACAAACAATATAATTAACGGTTCTCTCTTTTAGGAAAATTACAACTTTTCAATTATTTTTTTGACTGAACTCATTTAGAATTTATTCCTGAATATGTTTAAAACCTTCAATTGTATTTTTCCTAAAGTCAGTGGAAATGTACTAAGCGCCACTGTAAAGTATGCCATCAGAATTTTTTTTTATGTTATTTGAACTTTGGCCTATTTCTATAATTTTTATTTGAGTTTTTTTATACATTTCAGGGAATACTTGATAAATAAAAATAAAATAACAGTGTATTTCTCCAACGAATTTACGTATCGTTTTTTTTAAATTATTAAACATTCCTTGTAATCAATCTCTTGATGCTGACTCAGAATATATAATGATAAATAATATTTCATGAGCATCAAAATAACAAAATATTTTTATTTTTATTATTGTAATTCGTAACTGCCTAATTATCATGTTAATTGATAAGTGAAAAAAAAGAAGAAGTGTATAAATATATAGTTACTAATGGCATTCCGCAAACTGTTTGTTAGGTTGGAAGGTCCAAGTATAGAACTCTCTAAATTTAAACTATTTATGACGGTTTAAAGAACGTTATAAATTGAAAAAATGTTTTTCAACATTTTGTTTTCAACCAGTTAAAGTAGTATATTAGTCACCGCTTTTATATATAAATTTATATCTGTGACTCATACCCAACTCCGTCCAACGACTGGTGTTGCTTGAATTGTTTATAAAAAAGTATACAGTCATAATATCTGTTAACGTTATACATTTTTGTGGAGCTTGAGAATCAGTGAATGTGTTACGCTCTAGGATCATTGACTCAAAACCTCAAGATCCCCTAATTTATATTTGTAATGTAATTTAAAGATAATACAATATTATTATTATTATTATTATTATTTTTACTTATTTAAAATTGACTGATCTAGATAATGAACAATTTCCTAAGATGCTTTTCAGCAATAGAACGTACTGTAAACCGTCACTAACACTACGAGTGATTAGGTTCTTTTTCGTTGTCATTAAAATCATTTATGTCGTATTGCTGATCTAGAAGAAAAATAAGGCTACTGTAAACTTAGTGAAATTTACTTTATTTTGTTGGCAGGCTCAAATATTCATTTACTAGATGTTTGTAAGTCTACAATTATGTCGACTTACAAACATCTAGTAAAACCATTTTTGAGCCCTCCGATTCAGATAAGTCAATTTAATAAAATTTTACAGTTGCATCATTATTCTTTCGGAGAAATGACTTATTTTAATTTTACATTGAATTCTCTTTAACACATTAGCTACCAATAGCGTTTCAAATTGCATTGTTACATTCTCCCGACTTCAGTTTCTGTAGCATACAGTATAGTTTTCCTATAATTCCCTTTCATGTAATCTATTACAATCCTGGTTACACAGATCGCTACCTGTTTTATGCAATTTCCTCTAGTGATTGTTGGGTTGGCAAGAACGGAAGTGAACTGAAAAAACATATATTGCTGACTAAGAGCACTGATTAGGCGAGGGAAAGTATAGAGGAAGCTGCCTGGTGGTTTGTTGGTAAGTTTGTTATGTTCTGCAGCAGTGCGGTGGTTCAGCAAGAGTGCAGGTTATAGGATTATTTAACCGCATCTATACCACCCATCTTGTTAAAATCTGTTATTTTTAATTGTTATATTTTCTTATTTGAGTCGATATTTGGTTTTTACAGACAAAATGAACTATTTTAATGTAATCGTTTCCAGTAAAATTTATCCTAGAAGAAGTTTTACTTAAAATAAGTCGTTTCATATCAACCTTAATCCCAGAGTTTTATTTTGTTATTTTTAAGTTTTATTTCCGTGGTTAGGCACGAAACTTCTAACTACAAGGAGCCGGCTTCGAATCCGGCTGGGCAGAAAATTATTTTCTGTTACACTGTAGCCGTAAGTCAAACCTGTGGGTTCTAGAGCCCTCCTGTGGTCCACCCAGCCTCATAAATTGGGTAAAAATCTGGTAGTCGAGCGTGATTCTGACCAAATCACCTCCTTGCACAACTGATGATCTAGTAACAATACTTTCTTACAAAGTACTGAACCCCTGATCCTTCATGGGTTGTTGCGGTACAGATTTTAATTTTTTAAAAGTTTAATATGTTTCATCTTTTTTATTTTTCTGTTGTTATAAAAATTTACATTTTTTAATTTCTCGGAGCGGGAATAACGAATGTAAATTTTGTTCCTGGGCAGAATACAGTTTTACAGAAGTTAACGAAGCCGTTGTGCAATCGGGAAAGATCAGTCGATCTTGGCTATTCGAATCTGATATTTCTGTTATTCCTTTTTTCTCCTTTATTTATTTCTACGTTTTTTAAATATTTTATATTTATCTATTATTTATTATTACTAACAATTCGAACTATTATTTTTTTTCAAATTGACAACATTAAAGGTATTTTAAAGTAACTTTTTTTAAAAGTTTGTTATTTAGCCTCTGTCATACTATTTCAATATATATTATATAAGACCATTCAATTCTACATTTACATGACCTGTTTAATCAAAATCGTTATAGTAGTTTTCACTTCTTGTCGGTAAAAAAAATTTTTTTGAATTATAGTTTAATGTAATATAATTATATCGAAAAATAGTTTAAATATTTAATATCAGTTTCTTACGACTTCTAGTTTTCGAGCTTGACTGCTCAGAGACATACAGTGATCATTTGGGGAGACTTTTTGTCTTTTGTATAGGTTTTTTGTTGATTTTTTTGTTTAAATTATGAAAATTAAAAAAAAAAAATAGAACTTTGGTAAAAAAAAAAATTAAATTTATGTCTTGATTGAATTATTTTTAACTACTTATAGTGTGCCTAGTGACTTAAGTATGGGGTTTGTAAATTCTGTGCCATCCCAAAAGATATTTAAATTAAATGGCTCTTTTATAGCATCGATTACCATCCACAAGACCTTGGTTTAGCTTAAGCCTAAGTAATATTAATAAGGATTGAACTTAATCCTGTCCAATGATAGAAGTTAATCTTATCCAAATTTTCTCGCAGTAAGTTTAGGAGCCAGCTTCCCTATCTACCTTCCCTTAGAGGGGACATCCCCTTTCCCCAATTACAGATTAATTCCCGGATAAGGGGTCTCATAACCATCCAATCTTCAGGCTTCTAATTTTCTATTTAATGAAATGCGTTTATTTTTACTGCCATTGCTGTGCTCAGTATCTTTTCAAAGTGTACCGTTTAAAAGATTTAGCACTATTATACTTGATTTTATTTAAGTTCTGCTTATCATTAAATAAGTTGTTGATAGAATCTGATAACTTCATGTTATTATGTAGGCTATTTCTTTAAAGTATGCAAGGGGTATTCATGATGTTGTGTTGAATGTAAAATGATTTACAATGTCAAATATTATAAGTATAGGATTGTGAGCAGCCCTATTTAAAGTCATGTTAAATGTTAAGTGCATAAGAGTTCCTAGCGGATTTTCTCAGCAAGTTGTTGCTTTCCTTGAAAAACTTCTCGTAATTGTTTACTTCTAAGTTGTTGTTTATGAGGACTTAAGGGCGTAAAATCGTAACAATCATCAACGTCTATAAAAATCTCAAAAAAAAAAGTTTTGATTAAAGTAATTTATTACAACATGCCTAAAGTGAGTGAAAAGTACAAGCTATATGAAAGTTTGAACACTGAATGTCTTGTTTAAAAACGTCCTAAACAATACTAACACAATCAAAATAGAAACCACGAGCAAATTACCTAACATGACAATCAACAAAATTTTGACGAGCTCAGTTGGTCTGCTGCGTGACGTCATTTTCCATTTAACAAACTTAGTAACAGACTTTCAACCATGTTATATGTTATATCGTTTTAACCTGGCAAAATAAGGAAATATGTCTCCATTTAACTCGCTTTAACATGTTAAATTAAAGATCATAAATAAACCTAATATTTATTTCGAAATTAAACCGATATTGTTTTTTTATTAATATCATTATTGAACGTCATAATTTAACAATGTTGTAGTGTTATCTATGACATAATCGGAGATTGACTTTTTTTGTGAATTTAATATTTATAATAAACTTATTGATTTCTATCAGACTCCATTCCCATTACGTTATTAATGACCGCATCGTAGCTTAATTCTATAGCGTTTTAATTTTAAATAGTTTTAAGTTATATTTATTAATTATATTTTTATGTCAGTAAAATTAATCCGAAATTTTTTAATTCAAACTTATCACGTTGATTTTATTTCCATTCGAATTTCATTTATTTTAAATACCATCGCACGAAATACCATTAAGAGAATTTAAAAGTACTTCGTTTTATTATTAAGGTTAAATAGAATTTAATAAATGGAGTAAACAAATGAAGAAACAATTAATGATGCTATTTTGTATGAATAATTTATAAGAAAAAAATATAAAATTTTAATATTAAGTGTAATATATAAAAATTTATTATTATAATTTATTCTAAAATTATATAATTGTTAAATAGAGATGAATATCGACATCTATAACTGTTCTCCCGATATGCATTAATAAGCAAATGTGGTTATGAGGTTGGCTGAGGTAGTCAACCTGAATAATAAGTAAAAATTAAAAGAGTCTGTAACAATAAAATAAATGGAAAAAAACGCTTCATGTTTTATATTTGTGGTCATAATATTTTATTAATTCAACTCAAATTATAACTATGTCATGAAGGGCTGTTTATTAAATATTTTATTATAATTATAATTCAAATACTGTTTTATTGTTTTGTGTTTTTTTTATTTATTTATTTCATACTCCATCATTCTTAGGAAACAATTTTTCGTAAAATTTCGTTTTTATAATTTAAGAACATATATTAATTTTCGGATGGTATTTTTATAAGTTTTTTTTTAATTAATTAATAATGTGTTTAAAAATAAATACTTTTTTTGCAACAAGAGGGTACTATTTCTCCTCTAAAAAACTGTACCTAGCATTAATCTTAAAATCTTATCTTAATTACTGAGTATTTAAGTGGATGAGCCTAGTAGATACTAAATGTAATACAGTTACTATCAAACTATTATGTCGATCCACATACCTTTCCCCAATACTCTAGAAATCCCTCCTCCCTTCCCCCCCCCCAAAAAAAAAAAAGATGTTTTTACCTTTATTATATCAAATTTTGAAGTAAGAAATACACATAGTAAGCTGAAATGAACGACTGTGACCTTCAAATATTAAAAAAATAAATAAATAAAATTTTGCTGATACGACTCTTAAACTGAGAAGGACAGTGTCAAAATTATAAAGTTTACTATTTAATATATTTTTTATTTATATTTAAACCTTGATTGAAGACAACCTACTCATGTATTATTATAAATTATAGGACAATTAAACAAAAAATTATCCGCTGCTGGCTATTTTATCCGGTGGTCTGAATTCTCATTAACAAAGTAAATATATGTAAATAT
>NW_027114803.1:385323-396615 GCF_000696795.3 Halyomorpha halys | reverse complement strand
CATACATTACTGGGGATCACCCGTGATAGAAATCTGACGCTAGCTCGCCACTGCAATAAGAAAATCAAGCTGGTTAGGACTGCCTTACAGGCTTAATTACCTGTTAATTTCTCCTAATCTTTCCCTCCGCCTCAAATTAATGATTTATAAAAGTGTGCTCAAGCCAGCCATGCTCTACGGAGCACCTATGCTGACCAACATATCACAAACAATAGCCATGAAGCTTCAACAGTTCCAGAGCAGTATGATCAGACGCATAGAACGACATACTTAATTACAAAGAGCAAAGACTGACGACATAATACGACAGTCGACCTACTGACGGGGACAGAGTTCATCACGTGGAGGCACATCAAATTCTTTGATAGCCTCCAGCACTTCACAAACCCACTATTTAGGACACTGACTCCAACAGGACGGCCATAAGGATGGCAAACCTACACGAACAGCCTCAGACTAGACTGAGCACAATTTACTGAAACCATTACTGACACAAGAAACCTTGTGTGCCCCGACACCATTAGACTAACACACAACACTACTCTTAATCCAAAATAACCAATTTTCTCAGCTCCCTCTTCAAATGCATTCCCAATGCAGTGAAAGAGTTCCCCCTCAACCAGTTTTCCTATCATGACTGCAACCTCAGGCACCAATGGGGCTTAGAAACAAAAAGTGTTATCAACTTTAACTGGTTAGACATTTATCAACTACATAGTAGTGGTTAGCACCGTTCTTGTATTGGTTCGCTTTGTTGATTTGTCTTCAACTCTTGTATGAAACTGTTGGTTTTACGGAAATATATCTGTGCGAGATCCAAATCAATACTCCAGTGTTGACAATATTGTGTATTAATATATAAGTAACTAATGATTAATGTTAATTTCACAGTATTGTCAATTTAGTTCAGACAAAGTTAGATAGCAAATTATCTGTTATTGGGCCTTGTAATTTGTATCGTTGTGCTTCTCACCCGCTACATTTATCTGAGCCAAGTTCTAAACCAATAATTTAAGTAACACACAAATTTGAGAGTTTTAAAAAAATTATTGGATGTCTTTTGTGACTCCAATGCACCTAGATTGCTAGCTTCATTTGAACTGTTGTTTAATTGTAAAATAAATAATATGTAAATTTTCGCTTAAACCTAAAGCGTTATTGGTGACATTCATGCCAAATGAAATAATTAAAATATATATATTTTTTATATGAAATACATTGTGATTTAGATTCAACATAGAAACAGAATGGAGATAAAAAAATATTTATTTGGAACCTTATAGTTATTGAAGGGTTAAAGTCCTTCATAGGTTTTAGTGAATGAAAAGGTTTCTTTTCAAATTAAGGAACTTCTATTCCTCGATTGATGATTTCTTACCTCATGCAATTATGTGTTTCTCGAGTTTAGACCACTAATATTGATAAGAAATTTCAACTATTATCTATCAGCCCATTACTCATTCTTTGGTTAATTTATTTTTTAAAATATTTATCAAACTGAGATGATAAATATTTTATCTCGTGTTAATGAGAAAGAATTAGTCATTCTTATATTTTTTTCCTTAAATCATTTTTTTGTCATTTGATAACATTTGTTACCTGAATAATCTGTTGCAATATATTACTGATTGGAATTTCTACAGTTAAGCTCTTTTAATTTTTTATTTCATGTTTTAATAAAGTTTTTTACTTGCCAGTTATTATTTCTTTTGATCGTAGTTTCATAGTTCCAGTACCCGAGAAATGATTTTTTTTAATTTCCAAGCACTATTCCAACTGGGCTGGTCGAGGTGTACTCGCTCATTTGCTATAAGAATAGGTTTGACCATTGTTGATTATAACCTAACTACATTAAGTGATTCGTGTATATGCGTATTTAGGCCATGTCATCCATAGAAAAGGATCCTTGAGGTTTATTTATCTCTCGAGTAATTGTTGAGAGAGGAAGTTGACAGCTGTATTTGACTTGAATTACGAAAACTTCTAACAGTCCGGCTGGTGCTTACTTAAAAATGAGATGTCGAACATTATGGCTCTTTTACAATTTTTCTTTCTATTCGTTATGAACCGAATGCTTGTTTGTTCCTTATTTTGGCACGAAGTATTCACAGCCTTCAAAATTTAAGTCACCCCTTCAATCTGAACGTCCATCTTGGTTACCCCATGATTCTGACTAAACTTGTAAGGGTTCCTCATATGAGTACACGCACACCCTATTGAAGTACTTAAAAATAGTTTGTTGTTACGGTTCCTTGTATGGAGGAAACTTCCTTCCTTGTATAGGGGAAACTTTTAGAGGTTCATCATATGAGTACACGCACACCCTGTTGAAATACTTAGAAATTGGTTGTTCCTTCATCATGTTTCTCTTTCGTAGATCATACAATGGTTCCAGAACATCTTTTTCAGTTTTTGTAAATTTATTAATAATTATTTTTGTTATTTACATCATTTATGCTTTTAATATTTAATTTATAACCTCTCAGCTGAAAATTGTATTTCCTCCTTTCCCGAATGAAATTCTCTATCATGCTAAAGAAGATTAAATAGGACTGGAACTAGTTTGATGCCAAGGGCATAGTAGGCTAACAATAGAGGAATTTAACAAAGCCGTATTAACCTTAATACCCTACTTCCTATACCTAAATACTGGGTGGGTTTTCTCGCAGGGCTTCTCCTACCTCAATCATGTGCCCATTGTCACTTGTTGTGCTTCATAATTACTTTACAGCAATTATTTAATACACTAGATTTAAATATATTTTTCTTAATCATTTATTTATAGTTATTTACAACTGTAAACAGATATACAACAAGTAAATTTGCTGTAGGTGACATAGTGACATGATACAAACATGTGGAGAATCTACCCATTGATAGAACTCCAATAACATTTCTAGAGGAGAAGATCTCGAGGCCATATTCTTTTCAGTCGTCTAGGAGGATTATTAGGTAATGAAGGAGAAGCCAGGTTAGAAACAAGTGGATTTGTGTGGTTGGGAAGTTTCCATTTTTGGCCAAATCGGCAACATATGGGACATTGAGGTCATGGTGGACAACTTGCTTTGCAGGAGCATTAAGGATTTTGGACTGTAAGGATTGGATTCGGGAGGAATTTGATGGTTTAGTGGAGTCCCAAAGCTCAACTCCGTATGTCCAGATAGGCCTTATAATAGTCATGTAGATCAGTCTTTTGTTATGGGTTCGCAATTTAGACCGTTTGTCTAGTAAATGTTGTAATAGATTTAAATATAATATATGAATAACTTAAACTTTATGACTAACCCATAAAAAATGTACGCCGTTTTTCAACATTTTTACGTGCCTGGCTACATAAAATCCAAAATTCGAAAACAAAAATTTACATCCTTCCATCTTCAGTGGATTTTATTCTAGAATACTGAGTTTAATTGTTTTCAGATTTAGTATCAAAGTCACAGGTCACTCTAATATGAGCTTAGGAACCCATCATTACCATCTGCCAGTGTTTTGAAATCACGTTCTCAACAAATTATTGCTACGACTGGATTATTTAATTTATATGTAATCCTTATCCTATCCTTTCTGAAAGTAGACAGTTTCAAATACCTCGGCTCAACAATAACCTCAATAAATGATCAACTGACTGAGATAGAACATCGTATAAAAAGTGCAAACAGAGCCTTCATATCTCTTGTCAAGAATTTTGAAGTTCCTGAAAACCTATGATCTGAAGCTGAGTGTACAAGTCCTCTGTACTGTGAAAATAAGCGATCTGAAATCAGCCGTGGAGGATAACTAACAGTGAACTGTTTGCAGAGACTGATTTGCCAATATCTCATGATATAAAGGCACGTAAATTTAAGATGTTTGGGGATAGTAATTTTGCTCAAAGAAATACATCAGGACACCTTCACGCTACAATGAATGCCACTATAGTTGGCAAGAGATCTCGTGGTAGGCCAAAAACCAAATATAGATATTTCAATAACAGTTATAAAGCTGCTAACTTATTTTACTGTTTAGAAAATAAATTGCTGTGTTTTTAAGGATTTTAATTTATTTTATTTTTTTTTTATTAATATTCTTCTATCTTGCAACTTCTAATAATGTTACGTTATTATATTGCTAATATTATTGTTTTATTTTTTTCCAGGTGAGTGTCTTTCATAACATCAAAATATCTAAGGTAAAAATTATTCATTAATATATATAATAAAAAAAAATCGTCTCTAGTTGCTTACGCAGAAATTTTGAATAAAAGACAATCAATTTATCTATAAAGAATGATCTTTCCACTTCTCGATCTTCCGAATTGTTCAGTATAGTGTCGACGGGCATACTTTACGGGACACAATATCTCTTAGTTGTACTATCTGAGATCTTGCACACGAAGCACAACGTGACTTCTTGCAGACACCAACTCCTGAGCTAAGTGGTACTGCACGCCTCGAGAGTAAGGCTATCTTCCATTGAGCTTCCTCTCATATCGTAATTAACTAATTAGTATCTACGTCAGTCTACTAATTACTAGCCAATATCGTTTCATTGTCGAAAATGCTACTGTAAGCAGAACAGTTGGGTACAGATTTTATTGATGACTTAAGGGTCTTTATAACTAGTACTAGCGAGGGAGTATGCTGATCAAGCTTAGAAATTATTTTAATTTAATTAATTAACATGTATGAAATAAATACAATAATTTTATTTAGTGCAATCCTATACTTTTCCATATTTTATAATCATGTAGTTATGGTATTCTACTAAAACTTCACTTCAATAAAGCTGAAAAAATTCTCGCATTTATAAAATGTAGTCCAGATGGGATAACGAAAAATAATCCTTATTTAAATTAGGAATGATGTTTTAAAGGACTGGACTACTTAAGTCTTCAGAGGAAAACTTTAACTGTTATAAAAAAAAGTTGTTTTTCCATTCCATGACATAATGTTAAATATTGTTTGGAACAGTTTAGTAAAAAATATGTTTACATGTTTTTATTTTGGCAATATTTTTATAGCAATGATATGATAATAAATAAAAACAAAAATTTACAATAAAAAAAATATATTGCAGTTTCAGTGAAAATACTTACCTTAAAAAAGTTATACTAGAAAGTATGAAAAAAAGTTGCTTTCGATTTATAACAGTGCAAGGGTTGCCATACTGTAACGGGCAAAATACAAAAAAAAATAATAATAAAAAAAATTAAATACTAGAAACCAAAATTTAATTTGACTTATATTAAATTCAAAGATAAGAATAATTTCAATAATTAAATTTAAAAAAGTGGAAAAAATGATACTAGTGCAGGGTAAGTTAAAAAACATATATTAGAAAAAATTGTATGTTACAGAAATAATTTCTCCATGGAAAGCTCCAAATAAAGTGTTTTGTAAGTTTTATGCTGAATTCGTTTTTACCTATATAAAAACTACATAATGAACGTAATGAATGAACGAATGTTAACAACAAACTTCAATGCTCTGTAAATCATCGATAAGAAGCACTATAAATATCTATTCTGTAGTAAAAATTACAATAATTCCGAAAATGAATTTTGTCAGAAAATGCATTTTGATCTATAGAGCTCCTCATTTAATGTAAATGGTAAATGAAAATCACAAACGTGCTGAAGAGTTGTTTTCTATCGTGTTTAAGGTTTGGAAAATATTTTTTTTTTAAACGTAGAAAATATTGCGTAACACCAAAAGAAAAGAAAATGACTTCAAACAATTTAAATAGGTCAACATCTTTTCACCAAAAAGAAGCAGTATATCGTCATTTTTGTTCACGATGAGTTGCTCTACAATCCTCATCTTGACAGATACTTCAGTTTCTTGTTGATGGAAATATTATCTTCCGTATCACGTTTATGATATCTGAATTGTGCTATACCGTTTTAGAAACGTTATGAACTGAGAACCATCGTGTATATTATATTCTTGACTACGGTATACTAAGCTCATTATACTGAAAATTTTGTGAGTAGTTCTTCACTTATCTATATGTTTCATCCTCTAATCTAGCCTCTATATATTTTTTATTGCTTAATAGGTAAGCAATTACTGCTTAGAATAGTTTATAACTATATAGATTCCCCCTGCGACAGTCCATGAATGCACCATTGAAGAGGTTCTCATCTTTTCATTCTCATTGAGTGACCTCGCCGCATTCATTCAGTTCCGGGAACCCGCCGACCTTCCTCCATTCATTAGTCCACTTGCTATATGGGTCAGGAACCAGTTCTATTGCCATCGAAATAGTTTTAATAAATTGGTGCATTATCAAATTGTTCTAATGATGACACATATGACTAATGGAATATATAGTAATGGTTTAATTGACATATTTATAGACTAAATGACGTTTGTATTGGCTAGAATATTACTTGACACGAAAATATAATATTTTTTTTCAGAAATAAATTTTTAAAAATGTAGAATATAATAACCAAGGCCTGGATTTTGATGCAGTTGCATATTTTTTTTTCGCGTGTTTTTGTTTGCTTTAAACCACTAACGGCAAATCTTTACGACAGTGCATTCAAAAGCAATTTGCGAAGTTTTATTCTGCATAGTTTATGATGCATAAATGCATATCTGACGATAAATGAATGTATTTGCATATTTATATTCAACTGAATATATAAGAAAAAAAATAATATTAATAAATTAAAATTTAAAAATGAAAAAGAAATTCTAGATTACAATCTGGATATTCATTCAGTTAGTAATACCATATTACAAACGCTACCTTCAATAATTGACTTCTAATATTATGCTGGGTTTTTGTTTCCTATTTCCATTCCTCCTTCGTGTCTCTTTTAATACTGCATTACGCTTTTAGTTTGTAGCTTGATTTAGGTAATATTTATGAATTTTAAAATGCCAAACGTAAGTGCTTCATTTAGTTCAAAATTTAAATCTTCTATTGACCCGTATAATATCAAAGATGAAAGTTTTTTCTACTGACGTAAAATTCTTATATTGCAACTACTGCTCTATAAATATTACAAGCGAAAATAAATCATAGGTTGAACAACTCATTGTAGGGATTTATATATATCTAATTTACTAGTAAGGGTGTCAAATAAATATGATTCAAGGAAGCCATCTTATTTCTTGATATTGTATCGTCGGAATGATGAAGCGTTAATGACTGGAAGGCATAACAAGTTATTTTATAGCAGGATAATATATGTGACTCATGTGCAGGGTTGCAATCGGATTGCAGAAAAATTTCGGTCTCTGTTTGCATATGTCAATAAATTAATTAATGATGGAAACATGTTTTGTGTAGAACATTTAGATACATTTAAAGCAGTCGCCCGTGAAATGTTTGAAACAGATGAAGATGAGACATATAATGTTGGAGTGGTATATGAAATAATCAATAATATAATGTGAATAACCTTAGTTTCATATTTACCCATCTAAGTTTTATTTTAACTAAACTGAAGCTGTTACAGGGAACAAATATGTTGTTAAAAGAAAGTTATAAATTATTTACAAAATTTAGAGAAAGTATAAAAAGAAAAAAAGGTTTTTAATAAAAAATCGGGACTAGCCATTCTAGAAGACAATAATAAAATATTAAATGGGAATGATTGTTTAGCTTATTTTGATAACTTTTATATTGTGGTTTATATAAAAAAAAAATTATGAATTTAAAAAAATTGTCGTTTTTTTTGTTTTAAGCCTTTCTTTATTCAGAACCTTTTGTCGGCATATTTGTTTATTTTAGCTGTCTTATTGTATATTTTGAATAAATATTTTATTTTTACTATCGCATATTTTGCCTCCATATTTTATAGGCTTTTGTTGCATAATATCTGTCATATTCTAGTTTTTTATTTTTTACTGGAAAACAATCCAGGTCTTTATAATAATAATAAAAAAACTAACTTTGCAGAGGAAAATTATAATTATTTGCGGGCAACGATTCTGGTAACAATACTAAGAAGAAAGGAAAGTTGTTCTAGTACAATTAAAGTTTAAGTTCAGGTGCAATTAAAGTTTAATATTAAGTTTTTCGTTCCATCAAATCCATCGTAACTACTTTCTTCTAATTGCGTGATTTGGGCTCTTGCGATTGAGCTGTCATTTACGTCATTTATTTAATAATTATAAAATTAAATCTTGAAACAAATCTATAATACATTCAATGAATTAATTACAGTTTTAATTCACTAAAATATATAAATGGATAATTTTTAGCCCCTCAGAAATGTCATAAATTTATAATTATTATTTTTCTTCCTTAGGAATTAAACACCTTTTTTAAAATTTAAATAATTTTTTTTTAGATATAATGGTTTAAAATGAATACAGCTTTTCTCCTTAACGATGGAAAAATTTTATTTATTATTCAAAATTTCATCTTTTATTGATTTTTTTTTAGTAATTATTTTCTTATGAAGAATAACCTTTTTAGATTAGCTAGCTGTTGGGAAAATCTATGTTAATTACTTCCTTATTCATCGGATCACAATAATAAACAATTCAATTAAAAAAACTAATGTATATAATTAAAAAATCTTGAAGGGAAGATATGTATATCATAGTAAAAAGTTTTCTACAATAAATTGAATTTGTCTGCATGCTGTTCCTCTAACACCTAGCTCACTGGCTATTGTTGTATGAGCTACCTCTTCTAAATTCCTTAACAATCAGATCCCAGTTTTGAAATGTTTAGAAGTCGACCTAGGGGAAAACTCGGTGTAGTTTTTTCTCAGAGACATCTTGAGTTCCCTTTCTTCTCGAATTAATTTTTAAAATTACTGCAGCTTACCCCTTTTTTTCCTTGCACCTTTTCATGGGCTTTCTTTTATTTTGGGTCCTTTTTAGGGCCTTCTTTTTGCTTTTAAGATCGTAAATCAAAAAATTATCTTGAACATTACTGCTTGCTCAGTCTTATGATAATTTTTTATTCGTAGATTTAATTTAAGCATCGTTATAATTATTATTTTTACCTAGTTGTTTTGATTTTCTTTGTAATTAAAAGTTATTTCAAAGTTATCATCGGTCCATTCCTAAAATAGTCTGAAATGTCCGATAGAATTGTGTTTAAATCATGGTTTCAGTTAATATCTAATTTTTGTGTTGTAAAGTGAGTTGAAAACCATACTCCAATGCAACAAAATCTAATCTTGTGTACTGAGGTTATGTAAATAATATTTCCCGATTGTACTGCTCAATTATAGACTTATGTTTTAATGTTTGATTAAGAATTTGTAATTACTATTTAAAATTAAAAATAATTAGTCGTTTGCAAATTAAACGTATTGCTATTATGATTGTCAGATATGACCTTCCTCATTTCATTGCTTGAGGGACCCGGTGTCCGGATGAAACTCATTTATTTAATTAGTTGGGAAGGACACCTCTAGTATCACACCTGTACAATTCGAAGCAGGCGTCAACCGCAACCTGGGTCCTGTCTTTCCGTTCCACGACAGCTGAGATATTGGAGGAGTCCTTGTGGTTTGACAAATTCTATTGTTGATAATTATTTAAATAATTATTAAAACGCCTCGAAAGCATTTCACTTGTACTATATACTTCTTTCTTAGGATAAATCTTGAATTAAATAAGCAGAAAATTCATATCAAAGTGTAAGAAATATTTTATTTTCTCTGTTACTCAAAAAAGAGGAATTATGAGAGTCAGTGATAAAAATTTCAATCCTTTTGAATTAGAATTAAACAAATTCGGTGATAAGGATCATGGTCACCCTTTTGCATTTACCCGATTATAGGGACAAATACTTCCGTTACAAGGAACGAAAATTCCGTGAGTCTACTTCATTTAAATACCGACGTCGGTTTGAAGACAGTTTAAAAAATGGAGAAGAAGAAAGCCTGAAAAATTATTTTTTTAAATTACATTGTATTCTGGTGAAGCCTGACGTCTCATTGCGTAATGAGACGCGTAATCTCGAACAATAGTAATATCATTCAGAATATCATATCCACGAACAACGATTAAATTAATATCGAGGGGAATGAAGTTGAAGAATAGGAAGAAATAATAAATGTAACAGGTACGTTGTCTCCGGAACTTTGGGGAATTTGTAGTCTTTTCTTGATGCATTTTTGTTTAAGATTCATGAACTAGAAAACATTTATTAAAATATGATAAAGAAAATTGTTATAAAAAAATTAAAATGAATATAATTAACTGAATTCATGTCGTTGTTGTTGTTGTTTGTTGCTTAAAGGCGTAAAACCCTCTGGTCATCAACGCCTATGCCATGATAAAAGTAAAAAAAAAAAAATGAAAAATAGAAAAATAATTTTTAAAAAATAAAATAAAAAACATAAAAATCGAAGAGGAGTTATAATTTATAAAGAAGGCGATGTGCTTTTAAAAATTCAAATACTCGTGTAATTTTAGCTTCCTCATCTGCCAGAGTTTCGGATAAATTTGGGGTCAGTCCTGTCCTGTTTATTGTTGGTAAATAGTGAGTACACTCTTCAAAAATATGTCTAATCGTAAGAATGGACTGACAGTATTTGCACGTTGGAGGTGGCAGTTTTCTGATTAGGTGAGAGTGCGTGAGGAGAGTATGACCACCTATTATGTGTATTCAAGTTAATAATACTTAAAATTTTTAAATTCATAAGCAGATATGTATTTTAAATGCTGAATGATGTAATTTATTTATTTACTTCTGTTATAGTCTAGGGACAAGCATAGAGGGGTTTGATTTAGTAAGTAAAATGACAAACAAAATGTACGAATAAGATAGGAAAAACTATCAATAAGAAAAAATTAAGAAAGGAACGAAAAAGATGAAAGTTAGAAGAAGCTTAGTGTACAGAAGAAAAATAAAATACTAACTAACTACAAACGAAGTATCATTGTTCTAAATTAACGTATACATTGATAAAAAAATAATACTATTTAAAATATAAAAAACTAAAAATACGATCTACAAAGGTTTCTCTAGGAATAAATTAAGGAACATAGAAATGGAAAAAAAAAAATTGAAACCTTTTGAAAAATACTGTACATATTAACCGTTAGTAATTACTAAGGAATCAAATAAAATAATAAAAACAAACAAACTTCGCAATAACATCAAACGTGAGCCAATGAGACTGTTAGTTGAATATTTGATAGGTTATGAATAGTTCAGTGAATAGTATTGTTAGTTACATTCCCAATATAATAAATATAGCATTGGTTTTTTTTAGTGTTAGTTTAGATTGTTGTTGTTGACTGGGGCTTTAGGGCGTAAAACACTGAGGTCATCAACGCCCATAGAAATCCTGTTTATTTATTTATTTTTTTTAAAGATGGACCTGCT
>NW_027114803.1:315826-384613 GCF_000696795.3 Halyomorpha halys | reverse complement strand
ATAATATTGTTAGTAATAATACAACAGACGTACTCTAATCATGACATGTTAATTTAAGATTAAAAGTGAATATATATTTTTTTTAATATTCCATGTCAAAGGTAGAATTTCTTATAGAATAAATAACCTGTTAACAGTTTCGAATTTCAGAATCATCGGGAATTAAAAATCATATTAACAACAGAAATAGGAATATCTCACAACAAAAGATAACAAAGCCAACAAGTCAAGAAAAAGATAAAACATCCTTCCAGGATAGTTTAACTTATGCTGTTTTATTTTCACTGATATCTAATAAGATATCATTTAATCAAAATAACTATAACTTTCTCCATTTTTTATTTCTATTTAATTATTTATTAAGGATACATGCCAAAGGTATGCTGTGGCTCCAATAGACCCGTTGTTGAATGTTACAGAAGGTCATATCTGTTGAGGTTTCTTGATTGGGTTTGCCTTGGTACAAGGCCACCAACCTGTCTAAAGGACAGTATATGACACAATTCATTATTATTCTATTCTGTTAAATATTATGTTTATGTTTAGTATTTTTTTTTCTAACAAAATCAATTCGTTTTCGTCATGGATTTAGTTCATGTACTAACACTAACATCTGATGTTGCAGCTCATTGTGTCATTGATCAATCTTAGTGATCTGATTAGTGAAATTATATGAATTGATATCCTGCGCTATATTTTATTGATTATTCCAAATCACTATTTATATTATGCACTTTTCTTCAAAGATTAAGCATTAGTCGATTAGTCTATCGATTTATCGATAGTAGTTTGAGCTGGGTTTTAAAATATTAAAAAACTATTCTAATTGAAATTTTGAAAACTATAGCTCAATTATTCTCTATCGAGCCAATTTTTTTTTTATTGTATTTCAATTTTTGAGACTAATACATTTTTTTTACGTTTCAGTATGAAAATTTTAAATTAACTAGTGAATCCACGAATCGTATCACGGTTGGAAATTATCTTTTTTCTGCATATTTTTTTTGTGTACGAAATGGCATATATTTAAATGTTAATGTTTTGTCGTTTGAGAGTAAACAACGGGAGGAACCGTTGATTTGGGACGAATCGGTAGAGTCGTTTTCGAAATTGAGTTTTGCCGAGAAAATATCGTTTACGCATGCTTAAGCAATACCAGTCAACAGAATCAGATAAAGTTGATACTTAACTCATTTTGTACTAATCATTAACGTTCCTTCGATATTATGTCAAATTACACTCAGCGTTTTTGGAATATTCGTTTTTCGAGAAAAACGCGCATACGCATACAGTTAACGAAAATAGTGGAAATTCCAGACCAAGTTAATACTAATCCCCTACATTACTCTAAATTTTGGCCAAATCTTATGCGCCATGTTTGACGTATAGGCCAAGGGAATTACTTATAGGCGTAAACGAAAATATTTGACTGAATCTGATGAAATTAATAATACACCAATTAAACACTATTGGTATTACTAAACTAATTAAATTGAGCATATGAACAAGAAATATAATTCATTCCGAAAATCGAATATATCGGAAGGTGTTGTGTTATATATTTCACGTTTTGAGAAATTGTCATATAAGGTTTTGTTTGAGAAAGCAATGCGGTTAACCGAGAATCTTGAATTGTAAACGTTACAAGCAAAGATGAGGCCTTTAAACTATATTTCATAAGAAGAAAAAATCAATTTTCAATAATTTGCTATATACTTCTTTCTCTAAGGTTTCTTTAGTTGCGTTTGTTTAAAAAGTTTAAATAATTAATTATTGGTTATTTTAGGAAGTTGATGCCCTGACTTTTTTTTTAAAGGAAATAAAAAGTATTTTTCTGACTCAAGTAATCAAACATGAAAGACGTGGCACCATTTGCACAGCTGTTTCCTCTCAAGGAGATGGCCGGATAGGTCAGGGAAGGAAGTCAGTGCGGAAAGTGAAGGTGAACAAAATAATGGTGGGCCAAACTAGTGAACGTGTGAAAGTGTTTCAAGATTCCTTCTTGCTGAGTAACTGAGCTCGTGCAAGGTTTGGCTTCCGTCCCTGCCATATCGGCAGGATGTCGAGGTCGGGGCATATTTCTTGCCATCTAGGTCTGATCGTTGGAGCATGATGATGGGAACATCCGCCTTTAAGTTAAGGGCGTACAGGTTATTTTCGTTGTTGAGTTTCCGAAAAATTTTCATATTCTATAAAAATTGAGATATTTTAATATGATATAAATTAATAAATACTATATCATTCTATTATAATATAATCTATATAATAATATAGTCTATAATAAATACACTATCATTCTAATTATAATATAATCTATATAATAATATAGTCTATAATAAATACACTATCATTCTAATTTTACTTAGTTATTCCTAAATTAGAAAATTATTATTATCATATTTCTGTATCTTTCTCTTATTATTTTTCATTTTTCGTCATATCTTTATGACTACTTCTTGTATACCCAACATATTTGAAATAAAAATATAACCGTTAAACGGCCGGCCAGCCGGTCAACCCTCTCTTGCCGGTCAACTCCTCCACGCTTCCGATATTTTGTCACCTTCTATTCAAACTTTCGCTTTGAACAGGTAGGTGGTCCTGATTTGTTCTTTGCTCATTTATTATCATTTAATATAATTATTATTTTTTTTATATATTTATTCTTTCAAGACGTTAAATCTCTACTTTCTTCTTTTTTTTCGTATTGTTTTATGTACGTTTCCTGTACTTTTTTAACTGTAAATTTTTTTATTCTTATCACTGTTTATTCAAGTTTATTTTATATTAATACTATTTTATGTCTTCCTTCCTTTTATTTATATGTAATTTCTTATCACTTTATTTTTACATAATATTTATCCTAGCTTAAATTACCTTATTGTGTAATATTCTTAGTTGTTTTTTTAAAAATCTTTTTAGCCCTGATGAAGCCCTGGAAAGTAGGGCGAAACGTCAGACATTAAAATAGTTATAAACTATTTGCTATTGACCGCAACCCTGACCATCTTCTTATATTTTAAAAAAATACTGTTTTAACTAGCTACTGCCTTCGAAAAATGAAAATTATATTCTCAGCTTATGTTGAACTTTGTTTGTTAATGTTGATCTTGTAAACCCTTATTTTTGTGAATCTAAGTGAGTTTTGGGTTAGTGTTACTAATTTATGTGGAATATTAAACATGTTGATTTCAGTTATTATTCTATGAACGTATAGGCGTCAGTCATTAGCGATCAATTGTCCGTTTTGAAAGAATAAATTAACTCATTTTTTATTTAAAATGTTACTTACTGTTATTTTAGCTGTTTATTAGTTTTGCCTACTATATCTTATTAATATTGATTATTGATATGGTGGAATTTGACCAATTTCCAATTAAAGATGTGTAGATTCGGTTAAAATAGATTAAAATTTTTTTTTCTTTAATTCGTAATATATTTTAAAAATTTTTTTTTTTAATTTTATTTTTATACCAGATCGGGCTGGTGGGCTTTACATGGTTGATATAACTTACATTATATATATTTTTTAACAGTTGATTATGAGGGGGTATAGTCATACAAATGACAACCCTAACTATATAAAATGTTTTTATTAAAAGAAAAAGAAAAAATAAATAAATAGATAAGAATAATGCTTCTTAATAAAAGATGAAAGTAAAATTAATAACAAAAAATTATGGTATTGATAACAAAAAATAATGATATTGATAACAAAAAATAATGATATTGTTTTAAATCGTTGAGATTATAAATCTTCCTTTTAATAGTATTTTCATAAAATAAAATAAAAATGAAAGTAAAATATATTTTAACATTGGAAGAAGATAGTTTACCGTATGAAGTAGATTGGAGGAAGATAGTCCAGGTGGCGGTCAATAAATATTTCAAAATAGTAACAAAAAATTATTTATAGTTAACCAACGTTTCGGCCCACTTTGGAGGGCTTCGTCAGCCAGTTGGTAGCAAAACGTCATTCTTCCTCCAATAAAATAGATTCGATTTGTTGGATTCTCTCCTATTTCCTTCCACCTTGCATTTCCAACATCAAGAATAAATAATTTACAAGATAGTCAGTCAGAAAATTGTGACATCTGAATGGCATTGGCTTGTAATGAAATAAAAAAAAAATATTTATTCATTCTGGCATTTGTAACATAATTAAATAGAATAAAAAGAAGCCATAATTGGCACAAATGATGTTCTATTAATTAGATGTTTATAAAATATTCCTGCAATGAAAATAAATATGTATATTGGTTTGTTTGGTTTCTCTATACACTAATTAGGATGGGAAGCTAATTTCATATTTATTACTAGTTCATTAAATATTTTTATTTTCAAATAGAAGAATTATTATTACAAATAAACGGGAAAATACGATTTTTATTAATAGGATTGTCACTACATTATTCAATGGTAGTGGACTGGGATCTAGAACGATTATTGATCATGGAAAAATCCAGGTTGTTGTTCGTGGCTCTTACTGATGGTTCACGTGGCCGATTTTTTGTGAAATAATTTTTTTTTTTTTTTTTTTTTAGTTGTGTTAGCAATGTGAAAATGTTTTGGATTACTCAGTCATTGCTGTCGTGATCGTCTTGAACTATATCTGAAGGAAAAATGAAGCCAAATCGTGTTTCCAGGCTTCGATTAGTATCCTGCTGTTCTCCGAAATTTTTAAAATAAATTACTTCTATATATGTTCGATGTTCTGTCCATTTCTGTGGTTGTTTAGAATATATAACCGATTATATGATGTTTTAATTAATATTGCATCAATAAATATCCTTATATTATTAACTTAATAATATATACGTGTATTTTCGATTAGTGGTAAATGATGTTTTAATACTACATCTATAAATCCTTATATTATTAACTTAATAATTAGTACGTATATTTTCGATAAGTGGTAATGAATTATGAAAGGTTAATATTTTTTTTTAATAACCTATTTATTGATATTTACAACTGTATCAAATAAATATACCACAAGTAAATGTGATGTGAGTTACATTACAATGCACATTCTTGAAATTCTACCCATTGATAGAACTCCAATAACATTTCTAGAGTAGATCTCGAGGCGTCTTCTTTCCAGACACCTAGGAGGATTATCCGGTTATAAAGAAAAGGCAAGGTTAGAACCAAGTGGTTTTGGTTCGATAGGGAGTTTATCAAGGAAGGATACTGGTTCTGGCAAAATTAACAACACAAAGAATATTAAGGTCTAGATGGATGGTTTTATCTGTGGCATACCAATATAACAATAAAATAAATGCTCAAAATTCTCATTATTCATTGCAAGGTTTTTTTTGTTTGTTTTTTTACTAAACTGTTATTTAGAACCATTCGTATTTATGTAGTCAGTTTGTATAAGCATTCCTTTCCTCATTAGTTGTTAACATTTAATAAACCAATATAAACCTAACAAACACGATGTTTTTATCTTTGTTTGAATTCATCTTGACCTAATTCTGTCCCTGATAGGATTGCATTTGTTTTGATGTGGTTTTTTTTTGTTTTGTTTTTTATTGGTCATTTAATTCGTATAATTTTGATTTGATTCGTACCATATAATCACAAGGCGTTTTTGAAAGAAATTAATTCTTCATCGGTAGGTTTCACTTGGCCTGACCTCAATTTAGTAATCGCCTTGAGAGTCAATGAACCTGATACAGCTACCTTTCTTGTGTGTTTAAATTAACACAAAAGTAAATCTCATTTAGGAATTATAAATTTTCTTTATTGAGATAATATAATCGTTTATTGGTATTAATTTCTTAAACATGGTAAAACACTGTTCGCAATGATTAGTTTAAACAATATTTCTACAAAGTCGAGAAACCTATTAATAAATTATTTTTGTAAATAAGAAATACTATAAAAAACAAAACAAAAAAACAATACACGGTTTACTGTTGACTATGTCACAGTGTACCAATTTATTTTAGTGTTGAATTGCGATTTTATTTTATTTTTTATTTCTTGTTAATATTCACGAAATATTTGTTTAAACTAAAACCTTTTAACAAATTTTAGATATATTTATAAATTTTTTTATCACAACAGTAATGGGCAATCCCGTCCTAATGACGTGTTTTAATCGCCCTTTCTCTCTTCGTTTTAGAATTATATGTTTTTTAACCAGTTAATTTTTTGGAATAAAGCCTTCTGATACGGTATTAGGAGAATCGCTCGCTGTTAGTAGTTTAAACTTTATAGTCATTTTCACTTTTGAGATTCAGCGAGTAAGAAGTTTACGACAATTACAGCCCGGTTTTACTTTTTTAGGAGATTAGTAAATTTTTTTTTATTATTATAAGAACTGAACAATAAAAAACCAAATTGTAAAATGGTAAGTAAAAAAAGCTCATCTGCTAATGTGTTTTTTTATAATGATATAGGTTTTTTGGAATTTTTCTTTTATGTAGGGGTTAGTTTCTTCTTTTAATTAGTTTTTTTCTCTGAACGTTCCCATTAACAATTTATGTATTAACTTGGCCCCATCGACGGAATAGTAATTAAAGTCCTTGTATTTTTATAACAGCACCTAGCAACTAGGATTTGCTTTTTTTTTTTCGCTGAGATTTCCTCCTATAAGTTTTTAAATGATATAGAATGTTAAGAGCATAGGAGCAATAAAATTAAGGGAACCTCTTTCCTTTCTTTTTTCGAGGTACATATCAAAGAGTTGAAAATTAAAAGCGTTAACTGTTCAAAGTATTAGTTTAACTTTCCTATAAAATTAACGGATTATGAAATAAATTTACTGGTAATGGTTGATAAGCATATGTCGTCGGCGAAATAGTTATTAGGGGTATCTGAAAATTTGTGATAACGTTTTGTTTGAATTATGGTTACTCATATAAGATAACAGCTAATGTTTGATTTCGATATAAGTCAATGGATCATTTTGCATTTTTAATTAGTGGCGTCAAATTTTTAGTTAGGTCTTTTTGGCATGATTAAAAGAATTGGAAATTACGTTATATTAAAAAGAAGAAAAACCAAGACAATTTGTAGATACTCCACTTTGGGTTTTCTCTATGAGAGGGGGGGGGGGTGTGCTGCTGTTGACAAACAGTACTTGCTTGTCCAATGTCAATCAGTAATAATAGATATTATCAATATAAAGTACAATTGTGTTATGATATAATCAATTATTATTGTCGCTTTATAGACAGGTGAAATAAATTAAATAAACTGAGTCAATTGCTTAAAAAGTATAATATTCTGAAGTCCACATATAACAAGAGTATAATCTTTTAATTTAGTATTCCTAATGATTTTGCATTGATGATTTATAATGATTTTGTATTACACTAAAACGATAATAAAGCTTTTTTATTATTATTATTATTACTATTATTTTTTCTCATAATTTTCTTGTGGTGAAAGATATTGACCTATTCTCTTTTCATAATGACTGAAATTCATGGCTCTCGAGAGAGGTGTACTGGTTTGGGAAATGATTTTCTCTCCCAGAACGATTCTTGACGAAAATTTATGAGGAAGATATCCCGAATATGTTAACGTATGTCAAATATATAAAAAAATCCTGTTTGATTGTATCATACATTATTTTGACACTTAAGCATATTTGTACTCGGATGCACATAAATTTGAAGCCTCGGCAAAGGAAACTGCTAAACTGTATGATTCGTATATTCTCCCATCTGTACTCAAAATTTTGATTTAGATTGTTAAAGTCATCTAGAACGCTGTTCATACCGATGAATCTACAAATTCATGTATTCAAATTCGTTTGATTCTACCGCATCCTATTAAGGAATATTTGAGGTCCATTTCAATGACCCCTCTATTTCCGAAAAATTCTTTTTCTGATGGATTATCTTAATTCTTTTTTGCCAAAATCAGTATTAAAAAAAAATGTATATTTCATTCAATGGCATTACATTATTACAACAATTTACTACTGTTTTGAAGGCGAGCAAGAACGAAAGCTATGATTTTATTTTAGTCACCTGAAAATAAATTTCTAACGCTGTTCTATCGATAAGACAACTGATATAAGAAGCGCAAGAATCTGCAAATTTATGTACTCAAATTAGTTTGATTCTAATGTACCGTATTGTATTAAGGAATATTTGAATCCACACGAATTCTGCACGATATTCCATTTCAATGATTCCTCTATTTCCGAAAAATTATTTTTCTGATGGATTATCTTAATGATTTTTTGCCAAAATCAGTTTTAGCTTGTTTTTTTAGCACCTATGTTTACTGAAAATATTTTGACTAACCCAAAATTGTTTTTACGATAGGTTCATAAAATAATTTTGTCCACATAAATCGGTCATTTTGATCACTCTACTGCATTGTAAATTAGCATATGTTTGATATTTTACTTGGCTGTGATACGTAAAACTATTCTCGGTCTCGAGGACAACCCTTTTTTAAAGTTTCCTTTTAGAAATAGCCGGATTGACTATGATCGTATTTTTTTTATTCATCCTTTCATATTCCTTTTGTTGAGGTCCTGTATTATTATACCGCTTCTCAGAAGCTTTCTTTCCTTTTTAATTTTTTTTTTTTAACGACATCCTGTACCGAGCCCACAAAATTGGTGGAATTTCTTAATTGACCGTGACGCCCTTGGATTTGTTAATTTCTCTCTCATGGTTTTGTGACAACAACTTGGACCAGGTGCTTTGTATAAATTATAAGACAAAGATGGCATTGGCCGTTGGTTCAGTTTTGTTAAATCTGGATTGTTGATAAGATGGTCAAAGGACGTTCATTGTCTGATAGGATTTATCAGTTAGCTCTTTCCTGGTTCTGCATTTGAAACTTTGATAATATCTATTGAATGCATTTCATTTGCGTTAGCAACACAGTTGCGTTAATCTTTAGGTTTTTCTCAGTGTAGACCCCAGCCAGTCTTTTCGATTTCTTGAAACCGATAGCTCCAGCATGTTTGTGTAGATATTCTTTGGTTAACTTTAAACTAGTTGAAGGTTTATCTGATGTTAACAAAGATCTGATATTAAATAATAAGCATTGAACATTGAATCTAAATTTTCAAAACTATAAAATTTAAAAATTCTGACCTGAGAGGTTTTAATAGTAAGTCAACTATATATCTTAATTTGTTTTCTCTAACATATCAAACCTATGCAAGAGGGGTTTGTTTTCATAAACAAATGAGCAATACGAGTAAACTGATTAAAAACTATAAATTATGAAAATATATATTAGAATCTAGTATTTTCGTTCCTATATATTAGTTTTTATTATTTTACGATTTCCTATTTTCTGTCAATTTGTTATGTAAACTTGCTTTAGCCCAGCATGAACTTAAGACATCCTCTTTGCTGGCCCAAAACACCACCTTTAAATAAAAAAACAAAAACTTATTTTACTGTTGTTTTTTTTACACATTGTTTGATTCGTTGGCTTATGTCTGAGGTGGAATTGCTAGAGTTGAATAAAAAAAAAACAAAAACAAAGAATTTAAATCATAGATCAATTGTGCAACAATATATTTTCTATACATATTATTTTTATATAAGATGAGGTCTCTAGGTTTTATTTAATTTACGAAATTCCCGAGAAAATTTCTTAATTAGTCCTTTGATTCAACATGTCTGCCTAGAATGAGACACTTAACATTACAAAAAGAAAAACAATAAACCTAACTTAATTTCGCATCACTTATGATTGTATCTAAATTAACATCTTATTTTTTCCTGTTTCACTTTGTTTATAAAGGGGCATCGATCAAAGCTAGGGTTGCTGAAATAAAATGGAATGAATCTGTATTGAAATATTCGCTGATGGTGGCAAATGATTGCTGAATCAGGACTGATTTCGCTTAAACGCTTTTCATTTCAAAGGGTTAGCTCTTTGAAGCTCATAAAGGACTTATTCTCTCATACACGGTTTAGTTAGCACATTAGGCAGCTTTGAAAAAAAATCCTTATGAAAGGTTGACCATTCATACCTTCCAAGAAAGGCTTTCGTCAGATGGTCTGTTTCCTCCAGGGTCTTTTTTGGCATGTTTCCCTACCCTGCCCAGGAGGGTATTCCAGGCTCAAATTTATTTACTTGAGAATCAAAAGATCTACTGATTTTAACTTTCTCGTTTGATTTTGAATTTTTATGACAATGGGATAATATTTTCTAGAATTATTATGTAAACAGCTGTCTGTGAGTTTTTTTTTTTCATTGTTAGGATTTCTCTGTCGTCACAAATAATTATTGTAAATAAGTATGCATATGTATTCTGCTATTCAGGAACGCAGTGTCTAAAATATACATTGTGAGATTCAAATATTGTTATGATACAAAAAGCTACTTATTTAGTTTGAATTAGTTTCCTTTATTTTAATGAATTTCATTTGGTCCTAGGAAATTATTATTTTATCATTAATAAATTAACTTGTGACTTTTTCGGTTTGCTCGATACGTTATCCACTCTTTAGGTAAATCGGGGCTGCACCCTTTACAAAAATAAAAAAAGTTACAATTATTCCAAAACCAGGTCCTAAGAATCGAAGTAGATGCCTCTTAGTTTACAAGAAATTGTCATTTACTTCATGAACTACAATTAAAATCTATAATCGATTTTATCGAAAATCTATTTACAACGTAGCTACTACGTTGTACTATGTACTAACTACCTCATCTCGAACAGTGCACAAAATTCTGCTATAAATTCTATATTTATCTATTTTTTATGATTTATGATGATGATGATGATGATCAATTTTTTTTTTCTTTTCTTTAATTATTTCTCAAATTATTGATTTGATTAATTCTTTAAATATTATTATTATTTTTTTACGTTTTGTTCTCTTGCATTTTTACGTACATGACTATTATTATCCTCTATTCCAATTATTAATTGTTGAAGATAAATTAATCTGTTTATATAGAAACATATAAAAATAACTAGATGCATTTCAACCACTGCTCTAAAAAAATAAAATTGTTTGATCTATTTGTGTCCGTATCCATTCCAATCCATTTCATAAATGTATCTTATACTCTTATCGATGAATTGTTGTTAAATAGTTCTACTGTTTCTACCGAATATTATAATACGAAGTGATAACTATACCACAGCATGATATTTCGTGAGATGACAGTGTTATCTTGGTACTAAGTTAGATCTGTGATAAACGGAACTAGTCAACATGTCTTGTGATAAAGCCACTGACTCATATCTGCTGATGTAAACAAGTCTGTTAGCTCTACTAAATCATTGGACGCCATGGACCTCCGCTTACTCAACCTTGTTATTCTTGATGGACTTTCATTGAGAGATAAATCGCGCTAGGATGTATAATTTTAAATTTAATTTAAATAGAAGTTCAAGTCGTTGAACTAACACATGAATTTTTTCGGAAGAGGTTTAGCTGATGTGTTTTGTTGTCATGCGTTGATTTCAATCTCGAGTAAAACTGTTATCTGTAGGTAACAATTGCAAAATTCTCTTTCTTCTCTTCAGAAAATTCTATGAAAACTTCTAATATTTATAAAATAATTTTATGTGTTCTAATAATTACAATACAATTTTTATGATTTAAATCATAATATCAAGTTATTCAATGATATTAAAAATTTTAATTAAAGTAAAAATTTTTAGGTAAATAACCTCCCGTTTGACGTTTTTCCTGAAAGGTAAAAACCTTTTTTACGAACAACCGTAAATAGTCCCTGTTTCTATTAGGGTAAAGCAAGAATTCTATCCGTGAAGATGGATAGAGTATTGCCACACTTTTCTTCTTGTAATTACAATTTTTTTCTTTTAAATCAAGAGTACTCACAAATAAGATAAAAAAAAAGATTAGTGTGCATCTTTACTCACCAAATTTTTAAATAATTCCTATCCTCCTATATGAAAAACACTGGAGGTTTTTAGTCAGCTAGACTATAAGTATATCTTTGTATCTAATCGTTGTTGTTGCTAAAGACTATTTTTAAATTTCGTTTAAACTATGTCCTAATACATTACGTACACGATGTTTAAACATTTCCCAATTGATAGAATTTTTTAGTTTCTACATCATTTCAAGCTCCAATGTTGTAGTTTTCCATTTCAATATAATCGTAGCAATGGATCCGGACCCTTTCTGGGATCAAAGATTTTTGGGAAAGTAGTTGATAAGAAAGTTCAAATATAAAATAACTTTTTCTGTAAAATCTTATTATATTTTTTTTAATCATTTTCACACCGTGACCTTCTATCATATCACATTAACTTTTCTTCTCATCTTGAAATTTAAATTCTAAAATCCTGAGCAGTTGGAGCCTAATTTGCTATATTTTTGTTTTGCCTAACACACCCAATTAATAATAGAGTTGAAGCAGCATTTGAAAACTTCGAACAACATGGGTTGTAGGGTCTTGTTTTTATGGCTGCCAGGTCATTGTGGGATCACCGGGAATGAAAAGGCAGACTCGCAGGCCAGACTAGCTTAAAGACAGGTCAAGTCGTAGCAATATCAACGTGCAAAGATGTTATTTCTTCGATCAAAGAAATTGGATGGCAAGAGTGGCAAGACGAATGGTTCATCGCGAGAGACAACATGTCAAGAATGGTCCACCAGACAGTGTAACGTTTAACCAGAAACTTAAATCTGCTAGAGAGAAGATGTGGTATTAACCCGTCTTCAGATAGGCCATGATCGACTCACCAACAGTCATCTCATGAAAAAAGAAAATGCACCGATGTGTCGCTACTGTGGAAACGATCTCACCGTTAGGCACATTCTCACAGAATACATTGCTCGCGAATCACACCGATTCTTTTCAGATTTACAGGAGATGTTGAGAGAAGACCCGACAACAATAACAAAACTTTCACTTTTTAAAAATAATTAATACCTATGATCTCACATAGTCTAACTCCAGCATATATAATTATGCATCCAATTAATTTAATATAGTAATCTACTCACTACGTCAATTCTAATTGTAACTTTGTAAAATGTAAATTGTAGTTGTAAATATTTAATTGTGAATTTGTGACTTTCTCAATTTGTAATTGTAACTTTGTGAACACGTAAATTGTAATCTACCAGTGTAAATGGCCCAAGTGGTCGAAACACTCAAATAAATAAATATAAAAAAAAACATTTTACAGTCTCTATCTGGTTTTATCACATCATAAATTTGTTTTTAGGGAATATCCATAAAATTTATTTGATTTATTTATTAATCTTTAAAATTAAATTATTAGATAAATGCGATTAACTATAAAGTTGACTAACAAGTTCAAACTCATTTGTAGAACCCAAATTAAATATAGAAATTATATTTAGAATACTGCTTTAATATTGGTGTGTGTTATGCTCCGTCCAATAAAAATAAGCGTCATTTCATTTTTAAAAAAACAAACCATAGGTGGCCTGATCCTGTGCTCGTTTAATACAGGTTTGCCCCACTTGCGAAAAATGGGTTCACCCACTGGTGCCAAGACATGTTTAGAATTCGGGTTATTCTAAATTATGTTACTCGTTATGTTAATAGTTCTTTTTCAGTTTCGTTCCGAAGAACTTGTTCTACCAATTTCGTTTAATATATTTGAATACCCTCTCTCTATCTTGGAGCTAGTTATGAACTTGTGGATTAGGCGGAAAGGACCTTCGAAAGTTCAGTAGACCTAATAATTGGGCTACCATCTGCTCCTATGGCCACTGCCATTTTAATTTCATTGTCCAACAAATAGTGTTTCTATTCTCCCTTCTTCCATCGCACTATTCTTGAGAAATTTAGATTTGTACATTTCTATTGATTAAGCATTCAATACAAGGTTTATGCGGCATTGAAATGTTTAAGTAATGCCTTATTTCGTACTGGGGTTGATTTATTGAAAGCACTGTTATGTATTATGCTTATATATATTGTTTTTATTACTATTTGAAGAAAACGTGGTATGTGCCGAGGCACAGAGTTGGGCAGGAATACATCTTCATTTACATATTTCAGTTGCACTATATTTTGCCCTAAGATAACCGTTTAATGGTACAAAACATTAAGAATTAGTGGTTTTGAAGATCAATTACACTAAAGTAGATGAAGAATACAATAATAAGTATTGTAATTCTAGTCGCTATTGGTTATTGTTTTCAAAGAAAGATAAAGAAGGGCAAATATTAAGTAAAGGGTGGGTGGATTCTCTCTAATTATTTTTGTTGTAATAACCCTGGGAGATTGTAACGTCGTCGTACAGCGACTTATACTCTTATCGATTCCTAGTTTTAGCTAATTTTACAATGTAGTTCGATGGAAGTAATTTTTTTTTTTTTTTGCTCTTATGTCTATTAATAAATTTTTTCTGTGTATGATACCTTTCTTAAACCAGTAACAGTAGTATTTATAATAAATCAGCAAATGCTATTGAAAACTTTAACTTCTAAAGTACATAAAAAAAAAATTTAAATTACTATTTTTTTTTTCATACGGAAAATGTATTGAAGTCCCACAACATTAAATATAAAAAAAAATTGCAAATTTTAAATCATGTTATGTTCAAATTAAAGGTTTTATATATCCGTCTTATACAATTTGTTAATTGGAGACTGTGAGATTTTCATACAGCCAACTTGAAGATTTCTATAAAATAATTAAATTACCAAGAAAAACATCTATTATCTTGTATGTAATGCATTTATATGCAGGCTAAAGCATATAGTCAATTTTGATAGCAATTAGAATATAATATTTGAGTTAGCGGATATTATTTATATTTAAATACAAATTTAAAGTCAAACAGTCATAGTCATATTTATGTACAATTTCAATTTGTATATATCTTTTAATATATAAAATATAAATGTTTTCGTGCAATTTATACATTACATTTATTTATATATTTTTTCTACTTTTCTAAAATTCGTGTGTTGCATGAACTTTCATAAAAACGTTTGTTTTTTTTATATAAAGTAGCTTCTAATGTATTTTAGCTACTTTCAAACTCGTTACAATGTAATTCCATTTATTGCCATGTCATTCTATTATAAGCTAAAATATCTACTTCTCATAAATACAGATAGCTTTGAAGAGTGGAAATCTTATGTTGAACAATTATTCATTTTTTTTTTTTCAACCAGCGGAACGGCCCCTCCCCGTTCCAATAATCCACTCGCGTAAGCCAACCAAGTTACAACCTTCATTGGACCCCTCACCTAACCTTATAATGCCAAAAGGCAATCCAAGGTATCCTTAACACCCAGCTATACATATAGCATACCTCCTATATGTGCGGACCAAATACCCACTCAAATCATTACAGGAGGGTATGAAAAAAAAAATTCATTTTTTTTCAAACTTAATTATTATCTTTCTCAATTATTCTTCTGCCTGACGATATTTTTTCTTATTTAAGCCGTCACTAATTTCAAACATATGAAACTATTTTGTATTTTGTCTGTAATATGTTGCATATACAGATATACGTACAGTATATACATGGTATTAGATTTACTAAAGAATGTGTATAGGTGTCATAAACATGCTGTAAGAATGGTGTATTTTTTTTTAAAAACCAAAGTTCACAAAAAATTTGGAATTTTTTTATATTTATGCATTTATAATATGGAAGAACAATATAAAATATCCTTTAATTTAGAAGTTAAATTACAAAATATATCGTTTTATTGTTAAAGTAACTATGCCTGAAAACCATACCTACTGGTATTGTTTAGCTACTCAGGTGCCTACAAATAAATTAATATTCAGCTTCAAACTTCATTATATTTTTTCATAAATATAAATATCATATACATATAAATATATACATACATATTTAAATATATATCATATAACTTCATTAAATAATGTGGATATTCTTTTTCTTTTTTTTTTGGATAGACAAACAACTAATCATAGTATTAATAAAAATATTCCTCGACTCTGGCCTGATAAATAAATAAAAAACAGTAGTATCAGTTGATCTTCATAGGCTGATTTTGAATATTTAAAGTGTCTGAAATAACACTGGTTATTTCAACTGGTCCACAGCTTAGAAGGAAAACATCCCGTTGTCCTTTAATAGCTTTTAAATATCGCAGCCAGCGGATCTATTAATAAAACTGTATGTTCAATCCCTTTTTGGTAGTACCTCACTTAGGTACCTTGTTCCTCTAATTTATTGTTTTTATATTTAAGATTACTATTTATTGTTATTTACTCATTTTTATTCTACGGAACCCTCATATTCAGGGAAACTAGAATTCTAAAATTATTCTCAACAGAGTTTGTGGAAAATAATCAATAAAATTATTAACTTATTTATAAATTATTGAACATTTATTTATCTTAGGATCTATTATTTCCTGATATCGATTTCCTTTGAAAAAAAAAATATACTTAAACAACTTGACTCAATTCCAAGTATGGGTACATGAATTTGCTGAATGTTCTAATCATTTAAATATCTTAAAATTATATGAACAACAGTCGATAGAATCCTTATTTAACCAGTGGTACATACAACTGTTGTTTTTATGAGAAAAAAATTGTCCACTTGATTTTAATGAAGACACAAAAAAGGTCTCCCGAGATTGAGAAACGTGTGCAAAAATTATTTTTCATATATTGCCTTATTTAAAAACATATTGTTCTTGTTGTTTATATCCTCAAAATAAGATTTTTTATATAAAGTGGTACCGAATTTAATTTTAGATAAGGCTAAAAACAATAAATTAGTTAGGCAATGACTTTCTATGAAATCTAGTAAAATCAAGCTATGGGATTTGTTTTTCTTAATACTCTTTGTTTAACCAAAAGAAAGCGGAAAAAGTTATAAATATTTATTTTGTTTTGTATTCACTGGTTATCAAGGAGAGGTTTTAGCTTGGTTCCATGTTGACGGTGGTAGTACTTGCGGTAGTGAAAGCTATTGCAGCCACTATGACCGTATATGTATAACCGCCATAATGGTTCCCAAACTTTTTTCGCCGCAGCACCCTTCTTGGGTTAAAACATTTCGTGGCAGCCTTACCAAGCTAAAGAAATGTCAGCACGTTATCCTTGCTCTGGATATTTGCTGTTTTAATTTTGATTTTTTTTTCTTCGCTTGGCGCCCTCCCTGGTGTTACCTGTCATTTGCTGTCACATTATTAGGATTTCCTTAATAGTTGGTTCTACTGTCAACTTTCTGCACATGCACGGCGTTTCAGCATTACCTCTTAACACTATTTAACCTACGACTTACACCTCAAAGGTCACAGGTCTACCCTTTTGAGTAGGAATATTTCACTATTGACAATAATAATAGATTTTTACCATTTTAGTTTCTATGATTGAGTTATAGGAAGAAGCTCTCGACCCTGGGATATTTAACTGTACATAATTATACATTCAGTAAATTTGATGCAGGTTATTATAGAATGATACAGCGTGTAGAGAAACTACCCATTGGTACCACTATAAGTTATTTGTTTACTTATGGAGGGACTTGTTCTAAAACATGGTTACTGAAAACTTAGCAATTGTTACATACCATGTTATTTTACTTTTATTTTCAATAAGAATATACAAAATTTCCTTAAATAGCCTTTTAGATTATTGCATCTTTAGTAACTAATAAATAATATTGTAATATAAATATTTTTTATCCATAACTTAATTTTTCAATTTTAAATTAATGTTTCTTTTTTTTTTTTAGGGTGTGTTGCATTATTCAGTAACAAAATGTTTTTCATTATGTGAGACCATACTTGTTTACAACACTTTTATTACAAAATTGTTCTAGAGCTATCTTGAATTTTTTATTTAGAAGTATAAGTTGAAGGTGAAGAATCATTAGCCAGATCCATGAATTAATATTAACATTATTCTTTTAATAATAAAAATTACTTTTGAACTCTTTCAAAAATATTAAAAATTAGCTCTAAATAATCCGGTGAAGGCAGAAATTTCAATTCACAATAGTTATTAGGTACCGCGCTTTACGACTGAGCGCTTCAATTATGTTGACCTTAAAAAAAAATGTTCTAATGTTTATTAACGTTGCCTATTCCCAATTAAATTATTCCAAAGTATATGTAATATTAATTAAATGAGTGATAAATAGTACTTAATAATATTTATATGAATAAACAATGAACAAATGGCCCGAATTGTTGTTTTGTAAACTTTGGATGCCCTCATTTTAAAATTTAATTTAAAAAAGGGTTTTCTGTACATCATTCCCTGAAATATGAGATTATTTATTTGAGAACATGCAATAAATGTCAGTAACATTTTTTTTTTTTTAGTTGATTGAACGATATTGAAAGAATCCAAAACAAATCAAAATATTAATTAGAAACTGAAGATGCTGACTATCTGATTACGAAGTTGCCTGAAAGCTGAACCTCCTTCTCGGACTAAGCCTCCCTTAGGTCTTTGTTAAAGTTCTCGGGATATTTAATACCACTCATATTTCCCTGTGCTACTAGCAGTAACTAGTGCGATCCACTATATAATGTTCCGCTTGTATCTCGTATTTTCTAGTTAATATTTCGATTATATCTTAGAACTCCATTGATTTCATTCTATGGCATCACAGTAGAAAAATTTCCTGCTTTCATCATTTATGTTATGAATCAGCCAAGTGAGGTATCCATTATTATTCATTGCTTTGTGATTTCTGACTATAAGGAACTCAGACTCCAAAGTAACTTCATTTTCAAAAATTCCTTTCAATGTTTTTTGCATATTTAAATAATCGTATAAATTAAATTTCATTATGTATTGAAGAATATGCGTCATTAAAGAGAATAATAGTGTTCTAAAATTGTGATATACTTCTATTTTATTTGTTCATTTTTCTTCGTAAGTTGAGAGTTGTATATAAGTACAGATTTGTTTCGTTTAATTTATATTAGTCAATTTTTTTTTAATAAAAAATCTCTCTCCCTTTCACTTAAAGCCGACCCATACTAGACAGAAAGTAACGACAAAAATAGTTGCGGCCTCAGTTGCCACCTTCCTCGCGAGATACCTGCCTGGTAGGGCCGAGACAACTTTCGTATCTATCCTCCGTCTAGTGTGGATCGGCTAGTTTTTGAGAGAAGAGGAGGTGATGTAAAAAAATTTTTATGTGTATAATATGTCTTTAATTTCAGAAGTATGGCAATTTTTTTATATGTGGTTAATATATTTTTCTGCAGTTACAACATAATTTTGTAAAAAGCCATCGAAAAACAACAGCTTTTTCTTCACAATACATGTTGTCATTAACATTAAAATCATTTCTTAAATCGATGAGAGGTGCTCGACCGAACCGACCTCGCCCCACCATTGCCTTCACTACATTTTTAATATACATTCTATTTCTTCAGTGGGTTTTTATAGCCTGAGCTCACGGTCACATTTTGCTAACGCTGAAAGGTTACATTAGTAAACTTCATCCTTATCTATTTAATAACCTGCCCTGCATTGAATTGTTAATTAGAGCAAAGCCATATTTAGTTCTAAATTACATAAGTATATTTATGACTAAAAGAAAAATACTGTATTGGCATACAGAAAATGCAACGGAAGTGAAAGCTAAAATCTCACTATATAGCTTTTTTTAAATCTACTCGATAGGAAAATGTCGATCGTAAAATAGAAATACATATATACATATATTTGTATATATCAAAAAAACATTTTGCCGTTATGCTTACAAATGTTTAACACCATATTTTTAATTGTGGCTATAAAATAAATATAGAATCGACATTAACATTTCTGTAAATAGACTTATTGCTATTTGAAAAACTGTTATCCCTGGAATGACTCCTACGAGTATATATCGTGTTTAATAAGCTTATATGTTCAATAAGTGTGTTCAATAAGTATATATCGTGTTGTGACGACTAAACTAATGCCTTTTTGCAATATAAAGTAGTAATTGTAGGAAAATATGTGATCTGTATAATTATCTAGAAAATACCACAATCTTTTTTTTTTCTTTTAATAACTTTATTGAAATTTACAACTGTATATTACATAATACATTTAGTAAATATTGTTTTAGTTAAAATGGAGTGTTACAGGCGTGTAGAGCAACTTTCCACTGGTAGCACTCTAATGATAACGAATGACATTTTACATTAGCTGGTCTCGTGGCCATCTTCTTTTCAGGAATGGAAGAGGATACAAGGTTAGAAACTAGAGGGTTTGAGTGGTTACCACAATCATTAAAATATACTTTATTCACAATGATATAAACTAAGTGATAATAAAATAATAGTTGTAAAAAATAAATCAAAAAGAAGTGAAACAAAATTAAATTTATACTGAAGTAATATCTTAAATACAATATTTAAGATGGAATAAAATGGAAATAAATTTCAACATAAAGTATTTTCAATCAGTCTGGGTGTCTCCGAACCTAGCTTGTCTCCCCACTTGTGAAGGAAAAACAGGACTCTGTAAGATCCCTGTGCTTCTTTCTCTTCCGAGGCATTGGTATTAAAGGCCGGTTGACATGTTTTCACACATAAAAAAAAAGTTCTACATTACTTCTTTTTCTTTTAATAACATTCGGCCACAGAAAAGGTATCTTTAGATCTCAATAGTCCATTAGACAGATACAACCCACTCTCAGTTTAAAGTTATTTCTTAGTTTATTTTTTTTTTCATTTAAATATTGACTGTGTTCCAAAACTCTTTGCAAAAACCTGCTACATCACATGATTAAAGAATAGAAGTAAGCACAAGGGCAGTTAATATTATCATTACCTCTAGTCTAAAAGATAGCACACTTAGTTGGTTCAAAACGTATACTTTGAACAAAAATAAATAAAAACTTATTGCTCAGTTTTTTCGATGTTTTTTTATGTCGCAGTGACTTATCCCAAAACTAATATTTAAATTTCATATATGTTTTTAGCGGATGGCTATAAATATGATTACTTGATACTAAACTAACCATTTTTGCTTTGAAAATGCTAAAGCTTCATTTTTCGTTCAGTTGTCATCTTAAATTCATTCTGCAATATATAAGGTACCTAAAATGGTACCGGAAATTCGGAAAATGTAGCTTATGTGATCTTTCACAAGACACCGAGCTATCGTAGCATCTGGCAAGGAAGAGAGTAAGTGGGCCAGTGTGGCTTGACGTTCGTGACCACACCACAGGCTACCATTAGCCAAATAACTAGGCCGCTTCTAACTCTTCTTGTTTCTTTATTCATCTATCTATTTTTTAATCTTAAGTTATGGTCTATCTCTTTTACTAAATCATAATGCAATATCCTTGAGCAGATGTACCATTAAATTAAATACCCTTCGTATGCAATCCCTGCGATTCCAGTAACTAATTAATAATGAACCCTTATACTTTTATTCATATGAATTCCGATAGCGTTGAGATTGATCAAACTGACCTGTTATGTACGGGTTTCCTGCAATAATCGTCATTTACATTGAATTTCTAAAAAAATAATTCAACTTCTAACTAATATATCCATAACTATCATTTAAAAAAAAATTAATAACAATGTATCTATCCTACATCTCTTCCTGGAATTCAACCTAAGAATATTGGAGGAAAAAATAAAATAAACAAGATATTCTGTGATGAATCTTGTTTTTTTTTAACTGTATATATATACACACAATATACATCCAGCAGTTTTTGAAAAATTAATACTGCCATAAATTATGGCTTTTTTAATATTGATTATTAATATTAAAGTAAATCTGGGAAATAATTTGAACCTAAAGGTTTTTTCTCTTATATCTCAATTTAATTTTTTATTTATTTTATTATAGACATATTCCTGATAAAAACGCATTTTAAATTGGTATAATGTATCATACCTACACTTTTTAAGATTCAGAATAATTAAACTGAATTTGATTTGTAGTCCAGCAATTTTGTTTGTGACCAAATGACACTTTTCTTATTTTTGACTAATCTTCACAAATAAAATATGAAATTTTATAAAAATTAAATGATTAATTCATTACTTATTTATGAATTTTTTTCAACGCAAATGATTCAAGGATGCTTTTCACTTGCTTATTTTCAAAATTATGTATATTTTTTATTTTTTTAAATTACTGAGCTACTGAAGTATAAACAAATATGACATAATCTGTGAAATCTATGTCTTTAGATAACCTTGAACAGTCATTAAGGGATTTGACACAGGTGTTGTGTCACACCTCCACGAGTATTTCTTTCTACGCTATCTGGTTCATTTATTTATTTATCGGTCTTCTTTAAAAGGTGTATTTTTTGTATATTGGATTCTATTTTTTCTATTGGGGTATTTAAAAACTGATAGGTGTGATGTTAATGCAGTATAATTTTTTGTCATTGGTCCATTTGGATGTTATAAAATATATAATATTAAAAAACACGGCAACATAAGGAAAATTATTTTACCATCTCTAGGTATTGGGCTGGTGGAAAAGATCACATTTGTCACTAGTACTGTTTTATATAAGGTTTTAATTAAATAAAAAATATAAGCTAATTATACTTGTTTTTAACCTGATAGATTAAGAGCCGGATTCGTTGACTGTACTGAGGTAAAATTTTGTAATTAATCAGGGTAAATTTTTACTTACTTCTTAGATCATGTGTTGTGTGGGTTCGAGTTATTATTTTTGAACGTATTATTTAAGGCATTATTTTTGAATATTAGACTAACAAAACATTTCCAAATGTATAAAAATAACACTTTTGTAAGTTATTATTTTTCTTAATTCAGTGCCGCTCATAAATTCGACCCTTAATATTTAAAAAAATAATTTTGGAAAGTAAAATGGTTTGTATAAAAGTTTATATAATTCATTTCCATTGACTATCTCATATGTCATTTTTCCGGTAAACAAAATTATTGCACTTTCATTTATCTGTATTGTTTCGTTAATTATCACTTCCTTTAATTGTTATTATACAATAGGCGTTATCTGAATTGAGTTTTATCCTAACGAATACCGTAGCCTCGTTTCCAACCTTGGCACAATTTTGATGTTCTCTACTAAAAGCTATTTAAAATACCTTTTGAACAGCTGCTTTCTGTCATGATCAGCTAAAATAATCTTTGCCTAGGACTATGAAATTCTTTTTGTTATTTTTTTAATGGTAATTAAACTACTGCAAATTAATAGTTAAGGAGGCTAGAATAGGTAGATCCAGCATTTATTTGTAGATTTTCCGATTAAATGTTAAGCAATTCAATATTTCCCATGAGTTCATTAACTTTCTGAGACTGTTTAATTATCATTAAAAGACAATAGAAATTCCACCTATGACAAATGAATGAATAATTTAACTACTTTTTTTTTAATCTCATTTCTTCTAAAATACTATTAATTAATCAGTATTTCAGACTTATTATTTTTATGATTATATGTTCGTATACCAGCTACGTTGTTGGCAGAGTAACATGATGAAAAGAAATAAATACATAGATTTATTCAGCTTTGACAAATTGATTGGTAATTTAGGAAGCGTAAAGCGGCAAGGAATCATTAAGATGTTACTTATTCGCTACCTAGGTTTTAGTAGTTTGGCGAATTTACTTTTTATTTTAAATGCTAGTTGAATCAATTCATTACTGAGTCTAAGCATAGATCTAACCCACTGTTTGAATCCCAACTGCTCTTATCTTCTAGGTTTATAAAGGCATCATATACCACTGCGGTGTACTGTATGAACAAAAGAAGTCCATATTGGCCTGCTCACCCTTTTCCTCTGATAACATAAAATATAAAGTATAAAATATAAAAATAAGATAAAATGTTTTAACGTGTCTTATTTTAAGTTTGAATCAGGCACTAAGAAATTTTACTATCTTAAAATCTCAAAGCAGGAAATGGAAGTAGTAAAGAAAAAAATGAGTAATGAATGAAAATCCATCAAATTTTAAAAAATATGAATGATAAATAATCATTCTTATATCATTCATCATGTTCTTTGATTTTGGATATCATAAACATGGAATCTAAGTGTGTTTTATTCTATAGATGATGCATCATAGAAATAATTAAAATTAATAATTAGTAAATTGCATAACAATCAATTTATTTCTTGAATTCCAGGAGCAGAAATAGAGAAATAATTTTGGTTTGTCTAAATGATATTAGTGTTTATTTTAAGTTAGGCTTTGCTGTTCATTATAATGTCGCCAGTGCTGTTGAAATTACCACTATTTTCCGGAAAGTATTATTATTATTCATTTTTAAACTACGGTATTTATTATAATTTATCCTGGAAAAATAGTGATTTGAATATTGACAGAAACAATTATTTACAGAGGAAAAAATTCATAAATTTAATTAAAAATCTATTATTATTTTTGTGAAATATTTGCGATCCCTGATCTTAAAAATTTCATGTGTTCACAATGAAATTAAATATTAATTAGAAATCCTTGCTTCATCTGTGAAACTATGCTATTTCAATTAAGATTGAATTTTTTTATTTATTTTTTTTCATATCAAACTAAGTAGAAAAATGCACTAATAATCATTGAGAATAATTTTAGCATATTACCACTTAATAGAAATGTTATATTTTCTATGTGTAAAGAATTCGGACGAAGGAAATGTTTGTGGACCATTTCTATGCAATTTAAACTCTTTAGTATTCAACAACCTCAAGAGAACCATGTTAGGTAACACAACGCTAAATCTATTCAGTCTACCAGATATTCATAGACGAAAATTACCATAAAACGAATTACTGTTTCCTTTCCAAATACTGTTTCCCTTCCAAATACTGTTTTCTTCCCACCTATTCGAATTGTATATGTAGAAGTTCGGAAAGATCTTTTTTCTTTTTTTTTTTAAATTTGATCCTAAAATGTCAGATTTTAAGATATTTTCTTAAGGATTCATGTCCCAATTCCTAATTTTTAAATGAAATATTTGTGCAAAAATCGTACTTTTACTGCATTCCGTTGAAATAGTGTGAGAGTATTGTGTTTAAATTTCCTCTAATTCCTATCTCGTACTATCTCTCACGACTGTTCCCAGGACTCATTGAGCGCTGGGAGCTTAAACCCAGCTGCATCGTCAGCATCGTTAATCTGTGATATTTCTCGTACAGCTGCTCATTGCCCGGCAGATGTTTGAGTATCTTTCTCACGGATATGGAATATCACCACTTTTTAATTAAGTATTATTTTGTTAATTTAAAAAAAAATGTAATGTTTTATTTGGAAAAAATAGGTAATTTTGGTTTTTAGCGTTTCTAATTTATATGCTAATTCTACTTGCCCTTATGCGTTCTTTTAAACAGTTCAACTTTTGAATGAAAGTAAAGCTTTGAAACCCTTTCTTGGTTCTCTAAGAAAAAGATGTTCGTTAAAAACTGGTATAATGTGTTAAAAATAATATTTCATGAGATTTAAGGATTTCTTACTGTTCTCATAAGAAACAATGTTAGAACCCAAATTTTGCTTGCAAATATCGCCTGATGTATTTAGGAACCTATTATTTATCTCATTTCCATATGTCCGTTTACTTCCTGTAAAATGTTTTCTTCCATTTTTAATCTGAACGTCATCAATTGGAGTTATGTCCATATTACATTTCTGCTATTAGGGAGCGGGTTAGTTCAGTGAATATGGCGCTGTGTTACTTACTCTCGAGACCTGGGTTCGAATCCGGCTGTTGCAAATAATTATTTATTCTGTTACTTTCGCCGTGAGTCAATCCTGTGCGTTTGGTAGCTCTTCATAGATCCATACAACCTCTGTAAAATGTGTACCCTAAATCAGGGAAACATTTGGTGGTTGAGTGTGATCTTAAACCTATCATCTTCTTGTATAACCGTTGTTAAAAAATTAGTATAAAAAAGGTTCCGTATAGTTCCATGGTTTGATCTGTACAGATTTTTATTTAATTTTTGCTATTAAAGTTATTTAGTTTTATTATTATATCAAAAGAATTTACCATTAGCCTAAGGGCAAAAAGTAATAACTGAACGCAGGAAAAACTAAAGGTTCCAGTCATATCTTATATTACATTCCTATTTGTTTTTACTTTTCTATTCTATAATATCCCTTTTTCCGTTCAATAACAAATACCTCAGGGTCACTTTCGATCAACATCCCAAGTAATCATTTTTCTAGTGATGCTATTCGCATACGATTATTCATTGTTCTGTTACATATCCAAAGATATCATGAATAATCTTGAAATAGCCAAACCAGATAGCTTCTTTCCTCTTTTTACTTATTGTTTCTTCCTTAATATACGATTTCCTCGTATACAGAGGATTGTTTTGTGTCTGAAGACTTTATTCTTCTCACTGACAGCTTTAATTCCTTAGTTCTTATTTGTTCCAATTTCTGAGGAACAGTTTTATGTATGTATATAAGTGAACTCCTTGAACCAGAATGCAGTCGATTTTTCTATAATATTACTTAAAACTGTTTCCTTATGTAAATCTTTTTCTTCGTTTCCTCTCCTATTGGAACTCCTAAATATTTCTAGATTATTTTTCATTTTATAGTAAGTTCAGAGGAATAGATGAAAAAAAATAAAGCAGGTGTCTTTCTCGATGCACGCATATTGTCGTCAAGTAGTTAATAACTAATTTGACCTCCAAATTTTTGGTGATTTTAGAAATTCTATTGACGATGAAATAGAGAAGATTTCGAAATGATAAGGACGAAGAGCGGAAGCGAGGCAGAAGAAAGATGATTGATCGGAGCCGTGACCCAGAGTGAATGGTGAAGCTGTCAGCTTCTGAGGGAAGGGAACCTTCTCTGCAATCGTTTATAGAATAACATTTATTCAACATTAATTTGTCTGTGTGTTTTTTTAAAAAAAATTTTTTATGTGCATAAAACTTCTCCCACTATTTTGCCCGTTAAAATATGTTTTAGAAAGTTATGTGAATGCTGATATTTTTAATTAAACTATATATATATATATATATATATATATATATATATATATATATAAACAAACTGGAACAATGGCATTTTAGTAGACATTTTTTTTAGCAACTTAAAAATACCAGTCTAAGTAAAAAAGCAACTCAAATTTTCTATTTTTTTTTTTATTCTTTATTATTTTTGCTTTGTGACTTTATTCTCTAGTTTCTGAGGTAGATATAAACTGGAACAATGGCATTTTAGTAGACATTTTTTTCAGCAATTTAAAAAAATACCAGTCTACGTAAAAAAGAGTAATTTTTTTATTTTACTTGTATTATTACTTACTTTTATGTCTAATAGATGCGCCTTTAACAATTTTTAATCAACTATCCTATTTACTAATTTTAAATAACTGCAACAGGTGCGAGTATAAGATTAAGGAGAGACCTTATTCAGTGTTACAATTCACCTTGTGACTCAGTGCATTTTTCAGTAATTACATTTTCTTGTCACTTGGCTATTGTTGTCTCTTACGTTGAAACTATTCGATCTGCGTAGGTGTCGCGTGGGAGGCGTAGGCTTATATCAAGTGCTTCTCTATGCGTAAGCAAGTTTCTCTAGATCCATTTAAGAGTATTTAAGAAGCACTTTTTTTCACTTAATTTACTAATAAAGTATAACTTTCTTAACTCAATTTTTTAGATTACAAAAACAAATAATTAATTATTCATACAGCGTACTTTCTATTGCACAGATATTTGAGTAAAAACAAAACCAACCCCTCTGACACAAATAGAACCCCCTCCCTTGTTTGAATAATATAGGACTAGATAAGCGAGATGGGTTGCGCAATCGGCCACAGCGGAACTCCGCTCAACGATTTCGAACAAAAGGTCTAATATCCACATCTCCTCTGCAGAAACATAGCCCACTCCATGCATTGTAAGCTATGGCTATAGAAATTTAAGATATTGAATACCAATAAGTCTTTGAATGTCGTGATATTTAAATAATATAAAATCTCAAAACTAAACATTTCCATAATAGTCAAATAAAATAATAATGTCGCATCACTTAAGAAATTATAAATGTACTTGATAGAGATAGGTCACTAATATATAATGTTGTTTTCAATTTATCAATTTTAATTCACACAATTATTATGAGAATCCGAACTGTGAAGTTTTTTCATCAGTATGAGATTGTCACAGTTGTTTTTATTTGTTACCCAGTCAGGAAATTTTAGGATTCTCAAAAAGTTCGGAAAAAAATCAAGGAATCGGATAAAAAAAAAAAAAATTTCAATTAACAAACAATAAAAATTTGCTTCAATTGATCACTCAAGTCTTAAAATAAAGAAAACTCTGCTCAATTCATATCTGTGCTTTGCTTAAATAGTAGCACAACTTACCAAAAACTAAATTATTGTTGCATTTATAGCATGGAAAACAACCATGAATTTAATCTTAAAGAAGTAACAATTTAAAAAAAAAAAGCAGAGGATTTAAGAATTAGAAAATATTTAGAATATATTTACGTAACCAAAAATATAAAACACGTAGTTAATTTTAAAAACGATACATGAGGAATTTGACAACATTATGCGAACATCATAAAATAAATAGATTTTTACTAAACAATTCCTACCTTCCTAATTACTAAACAATAGTAATTAGTAAGGTAATTAGAATCAATACACAACATAGATAATTAGAATTAAACAAATCCCCAAATTAATAACAATTCAGGGCTCAATGCACTGAAATTTGGATATAATGAGGACAGAAAGAAAAAATACAACTTAAAAGGAATTCGGAATACATAAAAATGATTTTAAATTTAAAGTGACTTCTGTCCACAAATCAATAAATAAGGTAAGGAAAAAATTAGAACAATTAATTGGAAATTTAGCTTAATATCAAAAACTAAATGGTTATAAATTAGTAAATTAAATGTATGTATAGTTGAATATTGAATTATTTGAATATAAATGCGTAATTTTTTTAAATTAAAATGCAATGTAAAATTCGTTGATTGTAACACTATGTTAATTTTAAAACTGTTGATTGTAATTATTTTTACGTGATAATGGGTAGAAGAGACCACGAAACGTTGTTCGGGTGATATAAAGAATAAATAAGTCGATAAAGGGTATTAAATAAACTCCTGAACTGAAATGTTTTATTTAGAATTGGACGTATTCCAAACATAGTACCCTAAACTACAAATTACATTCTTTACTGACGTCATCATACAGACTTTCGTTAAGCTTTCGTCAATGATCAAAACGGGACAAGTCAGTCAAAGTAACGGATCGAATTTGATCAAATTGGCATAAGTTCCATTTTTTACATAATTCTTTAACTTTCGTCCTGCTTTGGGTCAATTAGACGATCCGATTTTGAAAGATATAAATGTTTAGGAAAATTCGTTATCGTTTATGTTAGGGATAGCAGTGGATTTAATAAATTTTTGGCCATTGTAACGCTGTCCCTGCCCAGCTCTGATAGTGAAAAAATATTAATTTTTTTTAAATACTTACTGACTTTTTCTGCTAATGAAGTGGGGTACTAGAACTTGGAGTAGTAATAGGGGTATTCATGATGTGTTAAATGTGAAATGTTTTATCATGTTAAATGTTATAGGTATAGGATTGTGAAGAGCCCTATTTAAAGTCATATTAAATGTTATATGCATAAGAGCTCCTAGCGGATTTTATGAGCAACTTGTTTTATAACTTTCACTTCCAAAACTTCATGTTATTGTTTATTTATAAATTTTGATCAAAGAAATTAATTACAATAAGTTGTGTGAATGTTTGGCTATTGATTATCTAGTAGATCATCTAGCTTGTGAGGAAGAGAATCAAGATGAGCTAATTGACAATTGTCATTACATTATTATTATTATTGTCATCCATTGCTTTATTGGTTATAAAAACATCCAGAACAATACTAAACAAACTACGACTAACTAAACTTAACTAACTTAACATAACAAAACGGTGACGAGCTCAGGTGGTCTGTTGCGTGATGTCATTCTCCATTTAATAGACCTATTAACAGACTCTTAACCATGTTGTATATTATGTCGTTTAGCATGCTAAAAAAAAGGAAATGTTTCTCCATTTAACACGCTTTAACATGTTTAACTAAAGATTATATACCCCTTATATGTAGAAAAAAAATTATAACCATTCCTTTTCCACTTTTATTTAAAGATGGATCATTTTTAATTTTTTCAGCATTTTATTACTTCTGTGTGATCTTTAGTTCCATATAAAAGAATTATTCATTAGATATTACTACTTGTCTTGGTTCGTTTAGATTGCACTTCAGTGTTCTTTATTTGGTTAATGAGAAATGCTTAGTCAAAGATACACTCCTTTTTACAAAGTTCTTTGTCCTTTTAAATAATCACTGTCAATTAAATTAATTGTTGCTTAATGTGTGAATATGTTTAGAATAATCATCTCTTGCTTCCATTGTTTAAAATTAAGATGAGAAATATTCTCTCAGGCTTTCTCTTATTCATCCCTTAGTTTTAATGGCATCTCTGGTTAAAAATAATTAAGTATATTTTCGTTTGACCGTTGATGATTTGTCAGTAGTCTTCAAGTTTTCATTAGAATTTTTAATTTTTCTTATATCTACAACAAATATAGTTTTTATTCGTATATTTAATTGTTAAATAATACTTTAAACCAATTGAAATCGCTGTGTTGGTTGTTTATTTTTCAAATTTGTTACAAAAGGTTAAAGAGTTATTATTTTTCTTTGTTTTAATATGCCGTTTAATAGATTTTGAAACTTTTCTATATACCGTAAACAATATGATAAATGTTAACTTTGGGAAAAGGTTAGCTAGTTTATAATGTATTCAACCGTTAATGTATTTTTATTCCTTAAGTACATTTTATGTAGTCTATACCTTTATTTTTCTAAAATTTCTGGCAACCTTTTTCGTTTATTTGTATATTTTTCTGTATATAAGTATTTTACTTATAGTTTATTTATTAAAAGTTTAGGGTGAGAGAAATTTTTTTTTCTAAACTGTATTTTATTTTTGTTACAGGTAGGAAAATCCTGGTGAATGAAAGATTTCATTGTCAAGGTATTTTTAAAATATTAAAATTGATAATAATTCAATAATTACCTCGTTTAATTTTCTGAATAAAAAAAAATAATAATGTATGTTTTATGTTTGTGATGTTTTTGCGTTAGATTCTATGGCTATGCTCTAATTACATAATTAACTTGTGGGAATAATTCTGTTAGTACTTATGGGAAAGGAATTATTCAGTTTGTGCTAAAATATTATTTTCTGATTTTATTCCCATGACAACATTCATTGTCGTATTTTATTATTATTTTGAAATTCACATAATTAGAAACAATCGTGTTTTAGACGTCGAGAATAATGAGAAGAATATCTTCGTGCTTACTATAAGAAAAAAATATTAATTTTTTAAAAAATATCCTAAATAGACTTTCTTGACGTGATAATGTGAAGAGACTAGTATAAATCTATCCTATTTGTTTCATTAAAAATCAGTATGTAGCTACATAATGAAAAATGTTCATTAAATGCCGGAGATGGTTGGTTTTTTTTTTCTGCTTAGGATGTTTTTGTATTTTACAATGAAACATAATACATAATTACGCTCAATAATAAAAACCACTAAATAGCTAAGAGATAAAGTTGAAGTAGGTCAACAACGCAAAAAAATTAAAATCTGTGAAACATGACTATTTTTGGAAAATTAATTACACAGCTTGTTGCTGTATGACCTTGATTTGGGGCTTTGATAGTAACTTTTGTTTGTGCCTATTTAGAGTAAAATTATGCAAAAATAATTGTAACTTTTTGTGGAAAAAAAGATTTATAAAAACGAGCTTCTCAAAAACTTGCTTGGAAATCATCCAAAAATGTTGTTTTTCAAACCTTAATATCATGAAATATATTTGAGGCTCAATTTAAGACCTCAAAAATGCCTTTGCATAGGGCTAAGATTAAACGATATAATTAGTAATTGATACTATGGTTGTTTATGTACCAAAATATCGGGAATTAGCAAATCAATCATTCAAAAAAAAAACCGTGCCCGTGTAGGCCTCGGCGCGAAGCGACATATTTCCGTGACAACGTATACTCTATGCTAATATTACATAAATATAAATTAAAATCAATCCAATGTTATATATTTGAAATAATAAACCAGTTCACATATTGAATTCAGATATTTATTTTTGCTTGGTTATACAAAATATTTATACAGTTATACTTAATTCTAAGACTTTATTTCCAATATTCTATTCATAATCGGACGATGGTAGTTTAATTAATTCCAATGAATTTTATTATTATCACCATATTCTTAATTTCATGCATAATTTAAAGATCATCTCAGGCTTCCTTCCCCCACCACTACCTTCTCCGTTACGCTACACTTTTGCCTGCATGACTCTCAGCATCTATAATCCTCTTACCCCCACCACCTCACTCTTACCCATCCCCACCACTACCTTCTCCGTTACGGGACACTTTTGCCTGCATGACTCTCAGCATCTATAATCCTCTTACCCCCACTACTACACTACTAATTACCTCCCCCACAATCTACTTCCGTTACGGGACACTTTTTCTAACATGGCATCCCGCAAAATGATTTATAAGACGTTGTCACGTCAAAAATAAAAGTTTATATAAGTAAAATGTTTAAATGGTTACTATAGTTATCCAATAATGTTTTGTATTAAATGTAAACAAAACAATCTACTTCCGTTACGGGACACTTTTTCTAACATTGCATCCCGCAAAATGATTTATAAGACGTTGTCACGTCAAAAGAAAATATAATGTTTTTTTTTAATTAGTTAAGCATCTTTATATCATGTTATTTTCTTTAGGCATCTGTATATGTTTCTGAAGTATAAGTCCAAACTTCAAAACAATTTCGGAAAATGATGTAGCTAAATGAAAATTTTTTTTTATTCAAGCTTCTCATTATGATTATGATTTTATGTTAAACAGCCCTGTGTACTGAAAAATATTACCGAAATATTTCTTCGTAATACATTTTTTCATATAGTTCTCCTAAAGGTTTTATCATTCAGGGATGTGCGAAATTTTATTTCAGGAAGATATACTGTTGAATATAAACGAGTTATATTTTACTAAAAACACCTACTAACCCTACAGTTTATCTCTGAGAAGTAGAGTTTTATTTTTATCAATATTTATGTCGGTAAAAATTATTTTAATCGATTTATTTAAAGCTCGATATTTCACCATTCTACATTTCATGTCTAATTAAAGCGTTAAAAAACTTGGAGTTCCCCCCCATAATGATGCTGTTACCTCATTCGTTACTTAACTGGGAAGCCAAACTTGAGCTATATCGCTGAGTTGTGTAACATATTTTTTAGCTAACAATATTTAGTTATTACGTGCGTATATTGATTTATTTTTAACAGTTTATGATGAGAATAATTTACCATTATGATGTTAATTATGTGTTCTTTTCCTATAAATTTAACGTATTGTTTTCTTTCTTTTTTCTGAATCCCTAATGTTATTGAAGGTTTAGTAATAAGATTTTGATAGAATTAACCTTTGATTTAATAGTAAATATTTCTAAACAAAAATCTAGGGCTTATTGTTTACTTATTTAATGTTAACTTAATTAATAAATTTTTTATTTAAATAAGAGAAGTATTATGATCGTGAAAAATTTCAAATTGGAGTTTTCAACGGGAATAAACATTTTGAGGTCACTTAAGTCCAAATAACCAACTGTCGCAAAATGGTTTCCGTATGTGTAGAAAAATTTAGCTAAAAAATGAACATTCGTATGAAATTACACATTTATGGCATGTGTATACTCTGGATAATGCAACATTAACGAAAAAATCGACTAGCCGGTCCATAACGTCCCTTTTTATAAAATAGATTGTTCTAATTTTTTCGATATTCACAAAAATCGCTCTCGCGATTTGGACTAAACTTAATATCAATCAGTCAAGTAATCTATTATCTATTATATATGCTTATCATCATTAAAATAGTTAACAGAGCTTAAATGCTGAATTTTTAAAATTCTTTTTTTAAAGTATCTTTCGCTTTGTTTATTTGTGATAATTTACAATTTTTCATTGTTTGCAGTAATCAAAAATGTTTAAATATGAACTCTGAAATAATTCTATAAATAACTAAAAAGTGGAGAAATAGGTAAATTATTTTCAAATTTATAAGTTTTCTAAAATTTTATTGTGTTTGTTTCGTTCGATTTTTATTTTATTGGTGGTATATGTTAGTTCTGCTATGGTGGATATGAGCTCCAGTCAGAAGTTATATCCGGTTATGTAAATGTTAACATATTTATTTTTGAGCGAAATATTCTGGCATGCCGCTTTACTGTACTTTAAGAAGGGGGGACTTGTGAAAGTGAGGTTTCAGCATAAGACCTTTTGACGAAGTTTTAAAGGAGATTATTAAGTCCTTTGAGGTCAGGTAATGAGTTGGCCCCGTGGCTTTAAGTCCCGGACTGTCAGAGGTTGTGGGGGTGGTTTTATCCGGTTCCGAAATTAAATTCACGCCCTTAGGAAATATAATTGTATTAATATCTTCTAATTTAATTGGAAATATCTTTTATTTCGAGAACACGGAGCGATTGATAAACAATGTCTACAGATATCTATAAGTAGCTATAGTTATATGATTCTATCCGTTGGATTGTTTGAATTCAGATTGTTTGAATTCAGATTGTTGGGTGGTTCGGGGTGAATATTAAGAATTTACGATGTATAATTAGGGAAAAGTGGAGTACTTGTTGTAATATAAAGATTATAATTATAAGATTATAATATTATTCTGAATTTTATTTTTTTTTTAGTTTTAAAACTACTAAACCTTTGTTCCATCTTCTTTAAGTAAAGTATCTTGGAAATTCATTCGACCACCCTCCAGTTTGAAGGGCTTGTGAAGAAGTGTAGTCTATTTGTCATTGTGTCCAATTAGTTGATGGTGCCCTGCTTGAACATCTGCACTTCGCCTAGGGGCTTCGTTGGCGACATCACTTGGAAATATTGCTAGAACCACAAAACGCCTTATGTTTCAGAATAACACAAAACATTTCTTCAATTTAACAGCTGTGTTAGAGCCGTATAATCATTTCTTGTTTATTGCCATTTCGTTGGCAACCCATCGTTAAGTCTTTGGAAGTTTGTAGTTAAAATATTTAAAAAAATCAACGAATAATCAATGTATGGGTCTCGTGGTATCTCGTCTGGACCATCATTTTTTAGGATATCTATATACTTTTTTCTGGCCTGGAATACTCATTCGAGATATTTCTAGAATGAAGTATTAACTTTTATTTTTTTAAATTTGAATGTTTTTTTTTCCGGAGTGGTCACAGGTTACTTTTGGATTATTAAGTGTTGTAGTGAACACTTAACGATTTTTAATATTACAAAGGCTATTTATAGTAGATTTTTCGCCATATAATAAATTGGTCAAGATCAGGATAAATAAGGAATTCCTTCGTTTATAATTTCTAATAGCACTAAACTTTAATTACATTCGGTTAAATTAACGCATGCATGGTGAATTGCAAGGCATATAATTACGCAAGCTCACACTATCCATCTCGTACACATAATCTACCATAAGTGTTACGCAAGGACCAATTAAAATTATTAAGTTTGTTCATTAGTCTATTAATTCTGAGATTTAAAGCTTATCTGTATAGTTTTGAAATCAGTTCATAAAGCATTCTTAAGAGGATAACAAGCATTCTCAATATTGTTAGATTACATTATGAACATCTTGATCAAATACTGATAGCATCAAAAGTATAACAATTCGTGTTTCGAAAAGTCAATTTCCGTATAACTTTATTTTATTTAATTGATTGGTACTTATCGCTGTCTTTTATATATGTGTTGTTTTAAATTTATCTTAAATGAGGAAAATGTTACTACAGCATTTAAAAGAAAACATTACGATAACATTAAAATTGTTCAACTATTTTATCCTAGGGGCGTTGCATACCAAAACCAGCAGTTTATTTTCAAATTTTAAATTTATATTTTGTTTTTTATTTTTAAAAATAAAAAACAAAACTGCTTGAAAACCAGTCTCATTTCAACTAATAATAACTGTGTCATTCATTAATTAAAAATGCCTAGATTTCGAAAAATATCGATTTTCTTTTCTGTTGTTTTCTATTTCAAAGTAAAATTACATAGTGACATATTTTTGAAGAGTTAATAATACTTAAGATGCGAGGAAACTTATTTTTTGATAATATTTACCTAATACACCATTAAAAACAGTGAATTAATTCTTTGCACAATATTTATATCAAATTACATTGATTCTATAAATTGTATCTTCTATATTTCTAGTAAAGTTTCAAATACCTGTAACATTAATCATTAAATAAAAAAAATAGTATATGTACTTAGAAATAAATATTGTGCTAGTAGATGTTTTAAAAGTTTCTAATGGCATATCTTCATATGACGTATCTTAATAAAAAATAAATATTTCTATTGTTTATAATTGCTTTATGGAATGAATAAATACATGTTGAGCCATAAGTACTTCCAAATGTTTTTCATGTTTATATAAATGCACACATATGTATTTTATTATGCCTTTGTAAAGGTTAAGTGTCAGGTTATTATAAAAAAGTAAATAACATTTTAGAAATTTATAACTGTTAATTATCGACGTCGTTATGTTTTCCGTATCGTTTTGGTCAATAATTCATTTTCAATTTGTTTTATTTGACTTCAATTGCTAGTCCTGGTAATTTAGACTCCGACTTTTCAAGGTGAAGCCGATCATCTTCATCCTTATCAATCTTATCACACCTTTCATTCAACATGTTGCTCAATTTTACTCGAATACAACTTGTTCGATTGATTTATTATTTCAATTGCGTCAATCAGTACTTAAGGGTTTTGATTTTTTATTTATATTATTATGAAGACGTCTGGCGTACATGTACGATTTACATTTCATTTCTTGAAGGGAGTGTTGGGGAGTTTTTCTTGTTGTTCAACGTCTAAGCCCAATGAGGAACCCCGCGTTACACTAACCTATTTTATCTAAAATGAGGAGTCATTTCGTGCCCCGACACGCAACGAAGTAAAAAATCAACCCTCTCGATCTAAAATCCACTCCAGACTAACGTTTTGAATGCTGCTCCGTGCCACTATGTCACAGTGTTAAAGAATAATAAAAGAAAACTTGAAGTTTATTTTATATTTAATTTTTAACGCTCTAGCTACATCTAAAAATCTAAATGAGCAATCAAGCAGGATAGTTTGATTTTTATTTTTACATAATGACTTTGTAGTCCTATTGTAAATATGGTAACATCCTCCATGTCCATTTCTAATGATCTGTTTCCTCCTTTCTAATTAAAGATATAGCTATACTCCTTAAGTAATCTGGATGAAATATTTTTAAAACCATTCCTTTTTCAACTACTGATAACTGATTATTGGTATGAACTTTCTTATTACATGTTCTTGTTAATGTTGTACCTTTATTTATAAGTTGACAATTGTGATGGTTTCATAAACCAATATTCTCCTAAAAGTCTTAGAGAGTGAAACTGACCCTAAGTATAATGTATTATTATATCCACTATTTTTTTTTATTTTCCGAATAAATATATCTTACATTTGATCCTAACTTTTGCTTTTTCAAGAAAAATATTGAAAGACAATTCAAAATTATCTTGACATTGAGAAATATACAATAGAAGATGGCATTGATATTCCAATAGATGTTTATTTTATTGTAAATTTACAATGTGATGAATTCACGAACTGAATATGAATCTTGAATCCTGAAGAAATAAATTTTAATAATTCTTATTATTAATATTAACTTAGGAAACGGGTTGAAGGGATCTCGTTTTCTCCATAGGAATGCGTTTGAAGAGGGGACTTAAGAAAATAAAACAATCTGAATCGGCTTAATAGTGACGGAACTCATTAGGGTTTTTGAGTCAGTGTTATATCATTCAGGGCTTGTTGCACCATCTCAACTTAAAATACGATTTCTAAATTCTTGGGTAAAATCGATAATTATCCATTGCGCCAGAATAGTTAACCTTCAAATCTGGCGGTAAACTTTGCAGACCTATGATAAGCGGTTAAACTGAAATTTAAAGCAAATCTACGTTTAAGTTGGTAGCCATACAAGGAACCTTTCATAATTCCAGTCGGATATTTGGAGGAAAGAGTACACTGTAAGAGGGTAAGCTGACAGAAAACGTTTTTGTTATTTTAATTTTTTATTTATTTATTTAATGTAATTTACAACTTTACAAAATAATACAATAGGTAAATATGTTGTATGTTTCATATACACTTGAAATGTTAGGAAGGAACCACCCATTGGTGGTACTTCAAACATTAATTTAAATTAGAAGGTCCCGTGGCCATCTTCTTTTCAGACGCCTCGGAGGATTATCAGGGATTGTTAAGGATGAAAGATTAAGAATTAATGGGTTAGGATGGTTAAGGAGTTTGGAATCAATATCATATACCTCATATCTGTTTTGGGTCAAATCTGCAATGAATGGGATGTTAAGGTCTTTGTGAATGAGTTTATTTGTAACGTAATAAGGAGCATCAAGGATTTTACGTAGGATTTTGGATTGTAACGATTGGATGCGGGAAGAATTTGATGGTTTGGTGGAGCCCCAGAGCTCAATTCCATATGTCCAAATTGGTCTGATTATCGTAGTGGGATCGTATGAATGGGAAGTTTAGAGCGTTTGTCAAGTAAGTGTTTTAGCAATCGGAATCTGCGAGCAGTTTCTTGTCGTGTCAGTCTTGTGTGTGGATTCCAAGTAAGTCTCTTAACAGAAAAAGTAAAGCCTAAAAGGCGAATCTTATATGCCTCAGGGGCGTGGTAGAGGAGTAGGGAAAGCGTACGAGCCAATCACTGCCTTCTGTTTCAGTTTAGATTACAATGGTGTTGGACATCCCTATTAACCTTAAAGTTTCCTTTCCTTCCATGACATCGCTTCATAACTTCACTTTTGCTTTGAAGGAGAATAGGGTTATGCTACCCCTCTGGTTATATATGTTATCCAGCGAAGATTTATTGTATCATTCCGTTTCTTCTTAAATTTAATAAAATTAGTTTGATCAAGATATACGATTTGATAAATGACGAAGAATAAGAAAAAAAGTATTCCGTCCTCGACCAAATCATTTTTTACAGTGATCTGATGAATTTGTTTTGCGATTTCGACTGTCAAAAGTGGCTGTTAAATCCATTTTTAATTTAATTTGATCTACAATTTCTAACACTAGCGATAGGAATTACGTCGTCAAGAAGTTACCTCAGTTTGAGGTAACCTTGATAACCTGGTTTGGAAAATCGTAGACCAGAAACAAGTTACTATGTTACCGGAGTTTTACTAAACTCTTGGACAAATCTTAGTTTTACCTAAATTTGATGCAAACAAATAGTTAATTTTTTCCCTTTCATCCATGATTTATTTTTTAAACTGTTCTACGAGTCGAATCTGGCTTTTACAGATAATTGTTTATTTTGTTACTGTAGCCGTGAATCAACCCTATAGGTTCGGAAGCCCTCATAAGGTGTATACCATTAACTGGAGTAAAATTTTACGGTAGGGCGTGTTTATGTACAAATGTTACTTAAACGACGGATGTGCAAAGAGGTGACTTCAGAAAGTGCTTCCTTACAAAGTACCCCTGATTCTTCATGGGTTGTAGCGTTACAGATCATCAATAATTCTAATATTTTAACGTTACCAAAGTAACCGAAATATCGCCAAAATATATAGAACACATGAACGTATACAACAGAACTGTAATAAATTAAGTGTGGGTTTAATATGGTACTAAGGATTTTTTTCTGAGTAATTTTAATTGATATATAATAAATTAAATTTTATATCAATGAAATATTACGATTGGTTATTACTACGTATATCATTACTTCTGTATATATTATATTATTTACTTCTAATATTCTAATTATATTAATTAGCTCTAAAGTGACTGTTCATTATCACCTCGTTAAGCCTTTTTTTTATGAAAAAGTTTATTTGAAAATAACCAGAGGTTAATGGTTTAGGTATATTGTCCATGTTACTTGATCACTCTGTACAGGAGTGTGGTGCTACGTTAACTATGGGGTTCTGCTTAATAGCCTATAAAAACTACTTAATTTTTTAAAGTTACAATTATTTATTTATTTAATTGTTTTTTCATCGTCCAATAGCGTTTCGTTATTATAACTTAACTCTTACCCATGCTTTCGATCAAAAACCCTACAACTTCTCCTCTAGGTGCTTTGCTTTTCTTTTTATTGCCTTGGGTGACCAACGGTGCTGAACAGATCGGCAAGGCCACTGCTAGTAGCTCAGTAGTTGTAACACAACCTTTCGTCTTGGGTTTCTGTTATGGCGTCTGTTATTTAATACTTCTGGTTTTGAAATTTCGTCATATTTCCTAGCTGAACTTTGTGGTCCATTGCTTTCTAGACGATAACCAAGGCTAGCTTATAATTAATTCATTAGAGCAGTAATTGAGGCTTTTGGGTGATAACAGTTAATTAATCTCAGATTTCATAATGGAATAGAATATACTGTTTAAAAAATTGACTAAAGGTTGCTTAATATACAAATAAAAATGTTTGCGCATTATTATTATTCAAATTTAATGTACATCGTATAAGTTCCTATAACTGAGTGCTTAATGCCCTGTCTCATTTTTTTCGTGTTTTTTTGTACATAATAAGATAAAAAAAATTATTTTAATTTCTTCAAGTTCATCATCCACAGAACAAATAATTCCGTACTCCGGATCAGCTGTATATTGATAGCTTAAATTAAGGTTGCCTTTTCAATAAATAGTTACTTGCTGAATAGTTTCTTTTTTAAATAAAATTAATTAAAATATCTAAAAGTGAATCGAGGCATTGAATGTAAAATTTGTCAAATTCAAATCTGAAGTTTAGCGATAACAGTTTTCTTTTTTTGTAAAAACTAGTCTGTCACTACCATGCCCAACTATAGAAATGGATTTGAAGGTAATGTATTAAGTAATTAATCATTTTTTTTTAATAATTAATTTTGATGTAAACAGAATGACTTACATCACTTTTGCTCTCAACGCCTCTATTAATTTAGCATTATATGATAAATAGCCCAGTTAGCTAGGAGGAGATGGAAGCACTACTAGCGGCCTCGGCCTTGGAACTACATGTCAACCGGGTGTGTGCCGCGGTAGTCGAGGTCAGTTTTAGGCAGGGACAAGGCAACCTTTTCTAGTCAAGGTGTAGATGAAAATAAAAACGTTCAGAGCGTCTTCTATATATATTCACAAATGACTAAACAAGGTAATATTATTCCGATGTACCCTCAAACTTGGCAAACCGTGGAGTTTTCCTCTGAGGCAACACCGCAGCTCTTGCCAGGATAGGAATATGTGAATTTATTTTTAGAAAATCTAAATTTCAGCAAAACGCAACTGAGGAGGAAGTAAAGGAGAGTGGAAGCGCGTCCGTGTGTGTGCTTAGATAATGTAAATCTAAAGCTGTATAAACCGCAAGTAAAAGAAAGCTGTCCGGATATATACATAATATTTTATTCTACATCATCAGTTGAATACCATTCTGCGAGTGCACACGTATGTGTATGCGTGTGTGGGTGTTTAACATATATAAAATAATTTAATTAGTTCATTTTTAAATACTAAATTAAACAAGAGTTAATACTTTACGTTCTCACTCTATATTTTTTTTTCAGTAAGCATCATTCAGAAGCATCCGCTCTTCGTCTAATTGCATCTTAATCAAATAGGAATCAGAAAAGTCTGCGGAAAGTTCTGGAAATTTATTTATGTTTTTAGAATGCTGATTTGTTATTTCAATTTTATTCCTTTAACATGAAAATCGTGTATTATTAGATTAATTTATATTTTTCATTTAGTACTCAATTAAAAAAGATAAAAATACCAACAAAATGGGCTCTACTCTAATTATATTTATTATTTTTTAAACGCCTCGTTTTGAAGCAGATTCGGGTCGAAATTATGAGATAGAATGTAATCAAATGAAGACCAGAAACGGATCTAAAAAGTTTAAGAGAAGTTCCGAAAATTGTTAATTTATGTTATGTTGATTATGAATTTAACCTCAAATTTCATCTGCTGAGACTGCTTTCTTATTTGAATTGAATATATTATTTGAATTGACTCTATTCAGTCTCATTTTTATAACAAATTTAGTATTTTATAATCAATCTTGGGTTCATTGTACTACTAAATTATTATTTACATTTCTTTCGTTCTTGATTGCATAACCTTCAAGTTTTTTGGTGATATTTTTTTTCATATTGAGAGAAAATTTTAGTTTACTACTTCAAGTTACATTATTATATGTATGGTCTTGTTTTTATGTATCATTGATTTATTTTCGATTTTTTTTTTCATTTTCATGTAATTTTTGAAAATATATTTTTATTTATAGTGAGTGTTTATTAACTGTAATATGATTATTAAAATTAATGTCATATAAGCTACCGTAAGTTTAAAATGTTTAAACTCTCTGTTGATTTACTACTAAAATCATGTTCATGCACATTAAGTTTTAATGATATGACGATGTAGTGAAGGCGGTTAGGGTGATGTTGAAGTATTAAACAACGCTGCATTAGCCTTAATAATTAATTGTGTCCTGTCTTTCAACCACTTAACTTCCGTTGACATGATGTGATGTTAAATATATTAGTTAATTTTGATTGTATGAATTTAAATTGCAAATGAATGATGATGAATGCTAAATTAAAAATAAAATATCTAACCTAGTTTTTATATATGACCCTAATGATCATATTGTAAGTTTTAAATAAAAGGGAAAAGAATAAATTGTAAGGAAATTAACTTATTAATTAATAATAATGGAAATATTTGGGGACAATTTTAATGGAGGTTGTTTAATTAACAACGTCACACTGACATTTGATGACATTTTAGCGACATTTGCTTTACGATCGCTAAAGAATGTTGCTCACTAGAATAAAACATTTAATCCTCGAATATGTTTTGTATTATGTTATAGTTAAAGTTTTCATGAAAAATTCTCTCTCGTAAATGGATAATATTTAACTAATAATCAAAGCAATAACTACAGTTTCAACTATATGGTTCCAGTCGTGAATATATACGAATGTGGCTAGAATATATCATTTTCACAATTTTCTTATCGTTTCCATGCGATTTGTTGTTGTGGCGGTAACGCATATCAGGAACACCGAAAACTAGATTATGTTCTGTGATTTGAAGACTGGGTTGTCCGTAGACTTGTAGTTGGAAAGGAACTAGACAGCTGGATATAAATCAAACGTGTGAATGGGTATCGTCCAGGATGTTCGTCTTTATTGTAAGGCAGATGGCTCTTGTTCGGAGCTTGTCAATGATCGATCGTTACTAACGATAGATGCTTCGTTTGATGAATCTGTACATTGCCAAAATAAAATGTATATATATGTATAAGGAAGTTGTTCCTATAATAAATTGTGGTTGTCTGTCATATTTTTTTTTTCTACAATTGACTTTAGTATTGGGCTAAAAAAAATAATGCATATTACATATTGTAATATATATATTCTATTTAATCAGTTCATTACTCATTACTATGTTAGTGATTATATCATTTTGGTATTCATATTTAACTTCCTCATTATTTTAGATTTATGTTGTAGTTTATTTATATCATCTTCACCTATATGTCTGTTTTATTTTCATGTCACTTTTATATTCCTATATTGACTTTATCTTATCTGTGCCATTTTGTTTTAGTCTGATGAAGACCTGCTATGAGGATCGAAAAGTTGCCAATTAATAAATAGTTGAAATTATTTTTTGTATCTTGACCGCAAACCCAACCATCTCCTTCTCGATTTCTGTATTGTACATTATTTGTATAAGGTAAATATCGTTTACTATGACTTGGCACGACACTGCAGAGGGCCAGGAACAGTGCTATCTACCAAGGACTCCAGCTTCCCTCTGTTCTCGAGTTCATAGGCCTACGGCACATCAAGTTCTTTGATGGACTGAAGGCCTGTGCAAACCAACTCTTCCGGGAGATTGCCCCTCCGCTAAGACCTGGTGTTCTCTTGGTCGACGTTCTTGCCCTGGGAAGGAGTTCAGACTCAGTCTAAACTCAGCCATTCTTCACTAGTAGAGAAGTCCCTTCCCACTCGTGACAACGAAGATGAGTAAGCGCACCAGTGCTCCCCTGCACACAGCGAATCCCACAACCTACCTTAAAATGCCCTTCATGCAAAGAAAGGGCATTTATGTTCGTTATATATTATGTATTAATTTATTTATGTTTTTGTTGAAATAATAAAAATTAATAGAAGGGTTAGGAAAAAAAAAACTTTTCTTTAGATAAATAAAAAATAAATGTTATAAATTTTTTCGTGATGTGGAAATAATAATGATGGTTCTAACACATTATCAGTTGACCTTGATAGAAGTTGACCTCACAATGCCTGTTGTTATCGTACTGATAAGTTACGAGCGTTTATGTATCGTTTATTAAAAGTTAATGTACCGTGTTAAATGACGGCTTGATTAAATCAATGGACCGTGTAAAATAGTCTTTTTTTCCATAGGCCGGAGATAAAACAATGAGGATTTACGATGCCGATTAATGGGTTCAAGTAGCGGAAAAATAGATTGATGCTGTAGTCAGTTATTTGCGGGTAGGAAAATCAGAAATGATTGTTGTCTAGAGAGCCAATTCTACAGTAGTTCTAGGAGGTGTTTAACTGTTCTCAATAACTTTCTCCTGTTACATACGTTAGTGCGTTTAGTTATAGTTTGTCTTAGTTATTATATTATTTATAAGTGAACTGTCTTACTCCCTGGAGTGTTTATTCGTTCAGGATTCCCACTGCGATTCGTAATTTAGTGTACTAGCACTCTTAAAAGTCCTAGGAAGTCAATTATATGGACCGTTTATTATGAATTATGGTATGTTATTTATTTTAGCGAGCGCAGGTTTAAGAGTTTATTCTAGACTTAGCTAACACTAACATATCTGTCATATTCAAAAGAAAAAACACGTCAATTTTCATCACATTAAGGTTTGTATTTCAATTATATAGTATTTACTAATTAATAATATATTATTGAGTTGAAAAATAGAGTTAATTATTATGGGTAAAATTTAACCTGAAATTATAACGTTGGTAATTCATGTAGTTTTACCAGTGATCAAAACAGTTATTCAGTTTTTTCATTAAATTTTATTTTAACAGTTATAAAACTTTTATTATAAAATTACACAATAAATGTTGATATTTTAAAATATTCATAGGTTTCTGGAAAGATGTAAATAAAAAAACTGATTCTAGTTATTAGTTGAGTCCTCAAAATGAGTTTTGTATAATAGTATTTAATAGGCAAATTATAAATAAAATATAATTTTTGAAATATTAATCTTCAAAATATTAAGTGAATTTTTTTTTTTAAATTTTACTCTTGCCTTTTTTTGTATGGACTCTTATGACTAAACCTTTGACCACATTCCAGAAGTTATAAATTTAACAACTTATTGCCTTTCTGCTTGAAAACGCAAAAAGTAGATATTTTGTTTAAATCTGTATAATTGTCAAAGCTACTTAGGTTAATTAGTTATTTATATACACTTTTGCATTAGGGTGTGTGCCCTTCTGTTCGGAAATTAGACGGTTAATGCCTCTGCTTGATCATTTTAGCAGTAGAAGGAAATAAAATGTCGAAGCTGATAATCTAGATATTTTGGGTGGCGGTTGTTTCCTAAAATGGGTTATTGCCAGTTTGCAAGGACCTTTCTGAAATAGATTGCAAGTAGGTGGCTATTTATGTTAAGGTGGTTGGAAAAATATATCCTAGGTTACTACTACTTGGATTCTTGTTGTAAGAGACGTTAATATTATTTATTTCTATTGTAACCTATTCTATGAGGTGTTGATAGTTGATTGTATACTGATGTGTTGAGAAGATAGTCGGGGGGGGGGAGGGAGGAGGAGAGTTCAGTCAACTAATAAACAAACATTATTATATTAATATTTCGTATATATATAATGTTTAAGGATAATTTAAATACCGACCTAAAAGCAAATGCAAACGTTTTTACCTCATAATTCTATATGCCGCCCAAACTGGAGCCTTAACCAAGGAAGAACAAGAGAAATTGGGTACAATGCCAATGAAACTTTTAAGGAGTGTGGTGGGAACTAAACGGAGGGAAAAGTCTAGAGATATCTATTCTCACGCAGAGGTGAAAAAGTTTTAAGTAAGGAAGCCAAAACTTGAGATGGAGTGGCTTGGGTATCTTATCAGATTGACATACAATAGGTGGTGCATTATCGAGTGAACACCAATAGACAAAGTGAGATTCATAGGAAGTATATAAGGTGGATGAGTTTCACGCATAGTTGGAACATACTGGATAAAAGTGCCTAGGGACAGAAATTACTAGTTCAAAATTATTTAAGAAGAATTTGGAGTTTTATTTTTTTTTTAAATATATTTTATTAGTTGTATATATTTTATTTTAATAGTTTTATGTATTATTTATTTTTTAAGTTCTTTATTTTTGTAATTGCACTATTTGCTACCCTAGTAAAAGTTGTGTTTTTGAATTCCATTGTTCTTCCCTCCGGGAGATGCTTTTATCAGAAATTCTGTTAGTAAACTAATATTTTGTTATTCTAACCGAATGTGAATAGAGATTAAAAAATAAAAATTCATTTATTGTTTCATAATTCGTGAAGCAAATCATTTGAACATAGTGAAAGTTTGTTGCATTCCTAATTATAGATGTAACCGGATCGGTTTGTATAATAACTACACATTCCATTACCAAATTTTAATATTAAGTGATTTTGTTTATCTTTGCAATATAAGCTAACATACCGTGATAACATTAGTTCATAGCTATGGCTGTTTTCTCGTTCGACTATTATGGTATCTGACAGTGTTCTAGGCTACTATTCAAGTGTTATTTAGGTTGAAAAGTAATAGCTCTGAAAATAGCAGGTTCCCTTCTTTCTCTGTTAGAAGTAAATGCATATCAAAGAGTTAGATCTTATGTGAAAGATATTATGAGCATTTAAAATTATTGTAAACTTCAACTGCTGGACAGCCTTTTTGATAGGAACTATTCTGACAAGCGGTTTGTTATTTTGTCTTTCTTGCAGGTTTTCCTCAATTCTCTGATTCTCAATATTGTATTAATTTTTGAATTAATGTCAGATTTATTAACCGATTTGAAGGATTTTTAATATTTTGAAGTGCGGTTGAATTTTTGAGACAGAAATTAAAGTACACTAACGATAGGTATAGTTAGTTATTTAGAATGCGAAACCATTTTATTCTCAGAATCTATAATTTTCTCCTAAAGATTTGGTTCTTTGCCTTTCTAATTCTCTGTAGTCAAATCCTATTTCGGGCTGTTTCCATCGTTAATTAGATTTTTATGAAATTTTCATGGATTGTGTACAGATTGGTCATCTAGGATCCAATATCAATTTTTCATTCAATCAATATCAAGTCATTTCCATTACTTTCGTATACATATGCACAAACGTATTTTCCATTGCACTGCTATTTTCGAAAACATTTCGTCTGGTTAGGTCCTAAAAATTTAGAAAAATGAAAATGCTGTAGTATCAATTTTTATTAAACGCCATTCTCTACTTACGTTTACGTCTGCGCAGAAGTATTTTTCTGAACACTCCTATATTTCAAAAATACTCGTCCTATTGATTTTATTCTTAAGAAAAAAATATAAATCTTGACATACTGTACAATAGAAATATTATATAGCTCTATTGAACTATTACTGAGTAATTTAAAAAAAAAATAGATATGGCTTATTTTATCGTGCTAAGAGGAATTCCTTTTTCATACATAAGATTGCTATATCTATATTTAGTAACTTATTTTATATTAAATACTCGATTTCTCTTCTTTTAAATATTGAATAAAAACTTGCTATTCATCGCTTGTATGCACCATTGTAAAAAATATGATGTGATTATCTCCCTGTCCAACCGTTGAACAAGAAACAGTACTTCATTACTGAGTACAGACGATTTTTCCTTGGTTATAATAATATATATATCGATTTTTGTATATAGTAGAAAATATTAATATTTCTCAATCTTTTATTGGGAACAATTTTTATTGTATATATTGTACTAGTTTAAAAGTTCATTGATCGGTTTATTGAGGCCATTAATAATGACTTATCCCTTGGGAATTTAGTTATCATTGAATGGCGTTTCATCAACTGATTATTCGCTATGACTAAGGAGTCTCGCTTTCAATCAATCATGTGCTTAGTCATTGTTTATATTAAGTTTATTCATCGGACATATATGGCTACACTACTGAATTACGTCTGAATTCTTGATATTTATTATTAGTAGTATACGGTGCGAGTACTACCGCGTTTTATATCTATCCTTCATCTCACGATACAGTCGAAGTATAAACGATAAGGGGGAAACAAGTTTCGGTTATTAGAAAGTTTCTTTAACATACACTATCGATGAAGCTAGATAATTTATAGTGACTATGCTGAAGTAATCGTTTACTTTATAAGTAAATTACTTTACTGAATTGAAAAATATCACTTTAATAAAACAAATTTGATCCTTTTTTTTCTCTCAACTTCATTCTTTACCTTTTCCAAACGTTGGAAAAAGTGTAAAGAATAAAGTTGAGAGAAAAAAAAGGATCAAATTTGTTTTATTTAAGAATAAACTAAACCACTATCAAACAAGAAAATATAAAATAATTAATCTAATATCACTTTAGCTTAATAATTTAGCAAAATAACTCAGCTACCACTGTACCTATGCTAACAAAATACTTAATGTCTATCTGGTCATATACGAACTGATTTTGTTTAATAATCCACCGATTTTACCTGCGTATACAGGTGGGAAATTAGGGAAAATAATGACATTTAAAAGAGTTTAAATTAATTAACCCCTTTATTTAACACCGAAATCGTTATTGCTAGATCAGTAGTCAGTCTCTCTGAGCTTTCATGTGTTCATGAAAGTCCTGGGATTGCGAAGTTGTTTTTTTAAAAAATTGCTCATTTCCTCTTTTACAAACCTATCTAGACCACTGGAGGATTAAAAAAAGAAAATTTTACTGACATCATCTACACGTTAGTGAGCAACAACACTTGAAATCTGCTTATCTAAGCTATATAAAAACACGCTGACTTGCCCTAATAACATATCTGTTCATGGATGGTGGATTGGGGTCATACTTACTGAATTGGTCTAGAACCCATGATTTTTAGTTCTCTCATTTATCAAGAATGGAATATGAAATGTTAACTGGTATAAGAACATCACCGCTATGACTATTTTCAAGGATTTATTTTTAAAAGTTTTAACTTTTTCAACTACTTATCTATTTTAAATCTTTATTTTTTTTTTTTTTTTTAATTTTAAATAGTCTAAATATACTGACAACTACATGTGTTAAGTATCTCATTGCACTTAAGAGGATATTGCTAGAATTACTGTCGTCCCTTGTATTGTCTCAAAAACATTATATTTGAGTGCATTGAAACAAAAGGCCCAGCGTGAAAACCTGACTTGACTGATGGTCAGGGGTGCAGTGCTTTGTAAGGAAGTATTGTTGTTCTATTAATAATTGTGCAAGGAGGTTATTTTGTCAGAATCACGCCGGACCTCCAGATTTTTCCCAAATTAAGGGCATCCACCTTATGAGGCTGGGTGGACCACAGAGGGTTCCCGAAACCACGGGCTTCAGTAACAGAATAAATAATTATCTGTCACAGCCGGATTCGAACCTAGGTCTTTGGAATTCGTGCCGTGCCACTGAGCTATCCCTCTCTCCTGTTGTATATATTTTTTAAAATTGTTATCGGATCTAAATTTGCCACCTGATATATTTTTTATCATTTCGGGTGACATAAGCGATAGAGTGACGTATTTTCGAACGGTATCTTTACTATCCTCTATTTATATCTTACTATCAAGAAGGACCTTCACTCCCATTGTGCTGTTGAACCTGTTGCTTGTTTACTTTCCGTTTAGAAACTGTTTCGCGAAATTAGTTAAGAAACATCGACAGCCTTCATTATTGTTGGATATTACTTTGAAAAACAATGCTTTATTAAACTATAACATTATTCGTTATACTATGTAGTTATTAAAAAACATTTGATCTGATCTAAGCGGGTAAAAATAAATTTATCAACCTCAAAATAAAATTTTGAATATATGTATTTCACTAATACTCTAACAATACTGTATACTATATACTACTTCTGAGTTATATTTTAAGTTAGTCAGTAAAGTGGCCTTTTAACTTTTTTGTATTATTTATTCAAACTGTTGGAAATTTTTAATTTTAATTATTTGGAGTGTATCAAAGTTTGTTTCACATTATTTTAAATTTTGTTGTATACAAAATACAAAACATCTTATACCTGAAGGAGAAAATTTTTGTTTTTGTGCTGGACGCATGTATTTGGGACAGTTTTCTGAAACCATTTTTTATTTTGATAATTGGCAGTAATTAAAAAATTATATTAAAAATATCTGCAATTTTTATATTTATTTTATGTCTTTTAGAAGAAATTTTCCTTTTAATTGCAGTTTTCTTGCTATAGTGCAGTTTTAAAAATATCTAATCAAATAAACTCATCTACAATCAAATTTAAATTGCTGGAATTTTAAGAAACAAACTATTTCATATTACTTATTTTTTATGTAATATATTTTATATTCACATTCAAATAATATTAATCCTAAAAACAGGTTGCAAAAAATATAAGGTGCAGTTTTAAAATCTAAGTAAATACAACCTCTTTGAGTTGAAAACATTTAGAGAAGTATGTTAAGGTTGGTGAATCGAAATGGGTCAAGTAGGCACGCGCTCATCAACATGTCTTAATGGCTTTTTGTTTTTACTACCATTCCATATCATCATTGCATCATTCATCCCACAAATAAAGTAATTACGGTGTAGGGGGACTTTCATCACTTAGATAAATATTATTACTCCTTGGATAATACTACAAATTAAAAAGTCCTTGAAAAGTAACTTATTTGTATTTTGAATTTTTTATATTTTGACCGACGTTTTCCATCGAAGACCTATATAGGCCTGATCATGTTGCTTTTCTAATTTATAGTGTAGTATTTATTGGTTATGTATTAATTTAGGATTTTTTTTCAGTATATATTGTATTTTCTTTAATTCATGATTAAACCTCATTATTTCATTTGGTAGGTAAGTATCGACAACACTTACTGAAATCATTATTGCGTGCTACCAATTTTATTTCACCCTGACCCGTGTTATTTTCGTGGCGTGATGGCATTGGCGGATATGGCCTATTTCTCCTAGAAAGAATTTCATTGGATGTACGTTGCTCCTTAAAACATTTGCTGTTGCTATTTCTTATCATTTATTTATTAACTGAACTTATTACGTTACCTTGGCTTTCTGTCAACACCTCTTCTCATTTTGTCTTGTATTATGTATATACCTAAAATAGATTTTAAAGTAAATTTATATAAAAATATATTTTATACTTTTTTTTTTAATAATCCACCATAACTCATCCGTGGTTTTAGTAGTTTATTGTTTGTCAGTCTATTATTTTACAAAGAAGTAATGTGGTCAGTTGAATCATTAGCAGTTGAATATCAATTATTTATGTAAAATATGATTTATAATATGTTATTTTAATCACTCCTAATCATTATAATTAATAATTCTGATGCTTATACTTCATAGTAATGTTAATTTATCTCTATTAAGAAAAATGAGATAAATTCTTTGTTTTTTAAAAAAGTAATGCAAGTGTAATGCTATACTGGGCGCCAATTTTTAGTTTATATTAGGTCTCAAACTGAGAAACAGTCAAAGCAATTGATTAATTATAAAAATGGGAATGGGTATTTTGTTTGGCCTTTTTATATTATTTATTTTATATGCAAAGATGGGAATATATCTGAAAAGGTATAGTTAACTGTCGAATTTAACTGGGATTGTAGAAATATTAAAGATTTGGGGGCAGACAAAGGAGGGTTAAAATATGTATGCATATAAAAATAAATATGAAGGGTAAAAATTACTAATCAAGATCTCGCCGACATTGTTTCTTACAAAGTACTTTAAAGAAAAATAAGTACTTCTGAAGCACGCTTATGTTAACGCAAATGTGGTTTTGATGGGGAAACATTAGTCACCGATGAATTTCTACATTTATGTTATCCGATTGGATACTGAATTTTATCTTATGAAATACATTAAATGAGAAAAAGTTATTTATTCTTTATTTGAAGGGGGTAATGCTAGGCTGCTTAATTTACAGCTATGCTCCAGATATATTCTAGAAAATTAAGTAATTCACTCTAGATTGAAGACCGTTATTCCATTGTAAACTTTCCTGGAAGGAATCTTCGGCCTAATGGCAGGGATGCACCGCCGGAACCGTTACGTGCAGAAGAAAGGGGCTTTCAATTATGTGATGCAGCTAATTATGTTGTACTATCATTATTATAATGCATACTTTCAACTCTTCATCTAAAAAAATTACTATAAAATCATAAGCTATAGCTTATTGTAGTCAATAAACAAAACAATGTCGCCGGTAGCCGTTGTGTTACAAGGAGAGTTTTGGCGTACGCTTAAATCTTTAATATTTATGTCCTGTATTTCTTGGAAATCTCGACAAATATAAGTCTAGGTTAAGAGGTTATTTGTATTTTTTTTCGAAATCTTCCTAGGACATAATTTGATAATAATAATTTTCTCTGAAATAAAAGCAATTTTTTTTTTCTCGCCTTACTATTTTAAGTTATGGAAAAATGTTAGTTTCAACAACTTTTTCTCTACTAAATCTGACCTATTTGCAGAATGTTAATGGAATTTTCGAAGATGTTTTAGCTCTTTAGATATGGCAGCATCTCCTTATAAAGGGGTGAAAGCTGGACATGAACTAGGTGGTTTCGTGTCTTCAGTTTGCTTCTTCAACGTTGTGTTATATTCATTTTTTTGGAATATTATTTTGCTGTATTTTTATTTAATTCCCGAATATTTAAATAATAAAACTTTTTTTTTTATTAAAAAAGTAATATAATAATTCCGTGTCAAATCATTAAAACATTGACCACACTCAGGATTAGGATTAAATGAGTAGAATCAGGAATAATTTTAGTTAAATATTAAATATTAGTTAAAATATTAAATATAGTTTGATATAATTAGTTAGAAAATATCTTTAGATGTTTCTTATCAAAACATTTATTTATTCAATGAAATTCAATATGCAATATGTTATCACGAGACAATTACTTATGAAACTACCTTCCATTAGTAGCTTATACTTTTAGTATCTGCTAGCATAATCTTAAAGCCTGCTGCTATATTACTAGTGAAATCGTTCATTAATTTACAGAAATTTTTAAGATTAGAAAACATTCCATTCAATTTAACATGTCATTGAAGGGGATTGGGTATTTCTGCATTTTTTAAATTAACTATGTAACTTCTTCAAGATTAATTTCTGTATTTTTACCTGACTATTTTAATTTCTTTGATATTTACTTATATTTATTGGTAATCTTTCGATGTCATAGTTCGAAAGTTTTCATTCTGGAAAACTTAAAAATAACGAGAATTTTGAGACTAACCTGAATTGGGTCTTCTGTACTGTTCCCAAACAACTACTTTTTTTTCTTTTTCTTCGTCGGCCCAAGACTCCCGTTGGAGTCCTACGTTCCCCCTGTTGTTATATTATAATAGAATGAAGATGTAAATTATTATTTATTTGTTTAATTTTAAAAATCTACTTTGGATTCTGCCATAAATTAGCACAACGCTTGAATAGTAGCCCTGTCTAGATCTGCCAGCCCTTGGAGGAAGCGCTATTGGTTAGGATGAGGGGATATTTAATCCTGTATTTGTCTTATCTACTTCAATTTAGTATAATGTGTATTGGGTCCTCGATGGAGTTGCATGTTGAACCTTTATCATTTTTTTCAACTTTAATTAGTGTCAAGCCACGATTTGTACGACCATGATTAATACTTAATCTTGTAAGTAAGACTATTTCTTTTCTGTTTAACTTAACACAAGTGTTAGAGAACCAGTGGCGTGGAGAGTTGTTAGGTTGAATAGTGAAATGATCTTTACCTTTCGAACTTGATTCCCAGGCATACCTATCCTGGCATTCACTAATGAAGTCTTTTATCATCCATCTAAAAAATTTCGTGTAAAGGAAGTTTCGAATTTCCCACTCTTCCCGAACATCCTTTTGCTATTTTATCAGCTCGCTCATTGCCGTACAAACCCACATGGCCTGGAACCCATTAGACTTTAAATTTTTTATTTGATGAACTATGAACTTCTTATATTATGTTATTTATTACGTAAGATGAAATATGTTGCCGATGTATGTTTTTTAGTTAATTGCATACTACAACTGTACTTCTATTCGATAGGTAATGTCATTACTTAAAAAAAAAAAAATAAAACTATCATCGCAATCTCACCAATATTATCAGAGATATGCCCGACCGGATTTTTAATCACGGTTTATTTTTCTTACAAGGTAAGGATAGTATAGTAAATGTTTGAATTGGCCTCAGCAGCTCGAGTGGTTTGGAAAGTTTATAAAAGAAAGTATACACTAGATATTTATGATGAGTGGAACACATCAAGGTTTTCAAAAGATAAATGAAAATAACTAACGTAGTTTTAAAATTCTTTTCATATACGTAGCATTACAGTTAGAAGCAAACAATGACGACAATACCATCAGGTGATCTGTCGCCAATATTCCAAGGATACTAGACCCTTAAGAGACAGCTATGTCATTAACTCATTCAGTCTTCGTAATTATCACAAATAAACCTTTGCACAATTATTACAATTTTCCTCGTTCATAATAATATATTTGCTGGTATCTTGTTAGACTTGAGACCTATTTATTTTTTTATCATACTTCATCGGCGATTGTTATCGTCATCTCAAAACAAATGTTAACTGTCATATTGAGTTAACAATTATTGAAACAATTTATAATAATTACAATACTTCTCAACTTTGATCTACAACGTCCATTTTTAGGACTTATATTTATTTCTTCTTGGCCACCCAAATGAGTTCCTTAAAAGTGATGATTTCAGACAGCACTTCGAAATTCTACTGGTGATTGTAAATTACAGTTAAAACATACGTATTTTGTATTAATTTGGTGAATGACACAAATCTTTCTTGTTTAAGTGTAATAATTTATTTCATATACATCAACAACGTTTCGGGAATATCTCCCATCTTCAGGTTGCTATAAAACCAAATTCAACAAAACTTTATTTACACATGAATTATTTAACATTATTTAAATAATTATTTATTTACATTATTTAACACATGAAAGTGTTAAATAATGTGCTTAGAACATTACTAATATATCATATATACATCATATCTATTCATACTATTTACCTGATAACAAATATTTTACATATAAAGTATAATTATCTCCTTATTTTGTCGTTAGTGCTAATATTGAATCATATTGTTGTCATTTAATAAATACAAAAACTTTTTGTATTATCAACAGTTATGCATTGTTAAGGAGAATAATTACCTTCCTGAAGGTTATCTTTCATATATGATAACAACCATTTAGAACTAGAAACAATTATCTCCTACCTCTATTACCACAAAGATGAGCAATCTAACTAAAATTAATATATTTTCAAAAACAATTTTTTTATATAAAACTATTTTTTTTATAAAAAATTTTTTTCTTGTACAATAACAAATAACAAAGATTAAAATAATTCTAAATTCTATAAATTTACATAAAAGCTAAAATATTAATTTATTTACAATATCTATATAATGTGTGCCTAAAGTTTTTGTATCTGTTTTATAATTAATTGCTTTGTCAATGTTTTTGTAATATGTATTGATTCTATTATTTTTCTATTCCTACTATTCTTAACTATATCTAATATTTCTGGATTATTGAAATTAAATTGATGTTTATATCTAATACTATGGTGTGCCAGTGCTGTAATTTTTATGTTTTTTTATATTTTTACAATTAATCTTATATTGATCCATTCTTGTTTTTAATTTTTTAGATATTTCCCCAATGTATAAACCTTCACAATTCTTGCAATTAACTTTATAAACCACATTTAATTTATCTTTAATGTCAATTTTGTCTTTCATATTATCGAGATAATTTCCCAATTTATTATTATTATATAATCCAAATTTCAAATTATGATGTTCATATTCTAAAAATTTCATTTTAATTTTATCTGTTAATCCGTATGGGCAGGTGGTAATTTCTTATAAAGAAAAAAAATTGATTTATGAAAACAAAAACAGAGGTTCGTCCGTGCTTCATTTTCAATAACCATCATTCCAGAAGTATTTTTATAATGAATTTAAAATTTTAATTTTGGTTTTCCAAGTAATATTTTCGTCTTTAAACTTTTTCATAATTTTAATATTCTGTAATGAAATATTTTTTTCTCTCTGAATCTGAAGTGGGGAAACGACTTCAGTAGGTTTAGCAGGTCTGCAAGAAGCCACACATTCTTCACATCCTATCTCTACTATACATACGATATAAGCAACAATTAAAGTAATGTAGGAAATACTAACTTTTTCTTATTTTTCTGATTTGGTAGAATACACCAAATAGGTTCTATAATAAACTTTACCCCTGCAAAAACTTGCGAACTTGCCTCGTTTCCCATTATTTTTCCGATGATAAAATTCATACTATCTTAAAATAAGATGTCCCAAGTACATTTTAATTTAGAGTTGACATTATAATGATTCTTAGGACTGTTTATATGTCTCTCAGAAGTGAATCCGTTTCGTTGTATTGTTTATCTAAAAACATATTTTATATTCTATGAAGGTGGTTTCACACGATCAAGCATGCTGGAGCATTTGTTACCACTTTTAATTGGAAAGAACATTTACTTTTATTCTTAATCTCTTAATAACTTCCTTATGTGATTTATATTATACTCTCTTGTAATCTGTTAGTTACAATAATTTTGATCTCGACTGGAATTTCGTATGAATCTGTTCACTACCGACTAGATTAGAGACGGAAAGCGATTAAAATAAAAATTTATTCTGCACAGTTAATGTAATATCGATATATTCTCGATTGTATTTTATTACAACGTTATCAGAACAACATTTGATAAAATGTAATGTCTAGACTGGGGATTTTGAGATATTGTCGGTTGTTGAACGTGGGGACGGGCGGACCAAGGACGACCAGAACCATATAAGCAGTCAGTCAATCCAGAGAGATGTTCGCTGCTGATTCCCTACATCATTCCATTTACCAGCACCTAGAACAATGGTACAAAATTTAAAAGGAATTGACACTTAAAACTGAACTTGGGCTACTATTATTTGTAAAAATAACGAACGATTGTGTAAAATTTTCAACTGTTTGTACTCCTTTTTTACTGGGCTATAGTGCGAAAACCATACATTTTACAAAAAAAAAAAAAAAAAAAAATGTTAGGTAATATTATTCTTTTTATAACAGTAAACAATTTAAAAGTAAAAAAAAAAATGATTGTTCAATTTTTTTTTTATGAATTTTCTTGTTTGTTTGTTCCGAAAACAATTTATTGTTGGGCGACAGTTTTCTTTTAAGAACTACAAAAACATTACGATACACTACGTTCATTTATAACGTTCTCCATTTTGGTGATTAGCAGGTTAGAGTTAAAATAAGCCAGCAAAGCCTGTGAAAATCTTCAGGCAACTGTATTCTTATTTACAAACTGTTATACACATTATTCATAGCATTTATTAAAAATATTATTGACATGTAGACGCATGTTAAATATTTTAGAATTACTAATAAATAAAAATTGTGCTAAATAAGAAATAAACTCAACTATAATTTTTAAAAAAATGTAAATTTATTTATTTAAATTGGTATTATGATATAATATTAAATAGATAAACATTTAAATTTACAAACCGTAAATTTCATTAGGTATATATTTAGTAGTAAAGTAGCAGAGATATCCATTGATGCAACTAAAAATTTGAATAAAATATCGATTCTTGTAATTCTTGTAAAAGTCGGCAATCGGTCAGAACTTTTTTGAAAAATTGGTGAATTTCAATTAACGAACAGGCAGTCTGCTAAAGGTTATTAATGGTCCAGTAGAATCTGTATAATAGTATCCAGTATAATAGTTGTTAATTAAATGTTTTTATTTGTGGATAAATACAACCTCACACAGTTTAATAAATTAATTTGTTAAACAACTCTTGTGTTTTTAGTGCTTATATTTTAGTGTTAATATTTCGTTTTAGATTTGTATTTTGTATTACTTAATGTTTATGGTATTAACAAGTGTTTTTTAAAATATTGTATGATATTTACTACATATTTTTGGGGGAAAAAATGATCATAAAGTTTCTAAATAATGGTATTTAAATAGAATTGATGGGCAAATCATTTCAAAACTTCTTCGTTATAAGCATAAGAAAAATGTTTCCACACATGCTAACATGTTACGTTTTATCGTTGTAATATTTACAAGTCATTGTAGTAATTCTAGATGAAATATAGCTGTCCCAATTTTTTTGTGTCACAGTATTTAAACATTTCCCCATTGACGATAGGAGCCGAGAACACGTGTTGAGGATGGCAAACAAACGTCACTAGAATTTAAAAGGCTCTTTTTTGGCGTGACTGTGTTACAAATTATTTTAAATGACGAGTTTCAATAAATGCGTTTGGTAAAAATAAATTTAATATGTATCGAAGGAAACTGATATTAGGTTTTCTTTTCTTTATTTTATTAATCTATCATAGAACATATTGTATACTCAGATTCGCACCTATATTTTTACCTCACCTTAGTTTCTTAATAAATAGTTAATAGTATGTTTTAATTATTATTTTTCATCAATCGTGTATTAGCTACTATTGGTGTTTATGGTGTTGTTAGAAAATTACTTTTGTATTTTATATTAGTGATTGAACTCTTCTAATTACTAAATAAATCTATAAAGTTTATTTAATACTATTTATAAAAATTGATATTAATAAAATATTGTACAATTAACTCTTTTTATTATCAATTAAGAGAGAAACAGTACCTTAAGGTTTTTGAAAAAAAATATTACACAGAATATTCGGACCAAAAAAGGATGAGTTAACCGGAGAATTTAGAAGACTACACAATGCCGAATTGAACGAACAGCACCAGAGAGCTATTGGTAGTGTCTGCACCTTCGGGTTCGCTCAGCTTTTATCATTATTATAATTGATGATTTATCTTTTTAGTGAAATATTTTAAATAGTACTTTCCATAAATAATAATAACGCTTTCACGGATATCAGTGCTCAATCTTTTTGAAAATTTTAATCCACCCTAATCCCAGTGAGCTTCAGGCAAACACATGCCATCACCGACGAAACCGCCTTCAGCGGACCCGGCAAACTATCATACCATAATGCCTTACTGGCAAAACAAGATGCTTTCAATCGCCGGCATATGTACATATTTTCCTTTTTGTATGTATTGTAATTTGTTTGTTTTTCTTTGTTTTAGGAGGTAGAGAAAAAAAATTAGTTTATTATATTCTTAATTTAAAACAAATTTGATCCTTTTATTCTCTCAACTTTATTCTTTACAACTTTTCCAACGTTTCGACCCTCAGGTCATTCTCAAGGATACCTTCATATTGATGTCATTTACTTTTTCAAATCTTAAAGATACAGACTAATTGCCTTTGTCCCATATAACCTTCTCTAAATAATTTTTTCCTAGATTTAAACCTTTTATAAAACACTTTTCTTCCTTTCTTCATTCACAAAGGTTTAAATCTAGGAAAAATTATTTAAAAAAAGTTATATGGGACAAAGGCAATTAGTCTGTATCTTTAAGATTTGAAAAAGTAAATGACATCAATATGAAGGTATCCTTGAGAATGGCCTGAGGGTCGAAACGTTGGAAAAGTTGTAAAGAATAAAGTTGAGAAAAAAAAAGGATCAAAGTTGTTTTAAAATAAGAATAAACTAAACCAACCACTCTCAAACAAGAAAAAATAAAATTAATTTAATTTATTATTATTATTTTATTTAATGTATAAATAATTGATAGTTCATTTTTTCATTTAACTTGAATTATTTTAATTGGTTCTACGTTGTCTTGCGTAGTTCATAGTTCATTCATAGTTCCTCACAGAAACATCATCTTTGGTTCAGTAATCTGGAAATTTTCCCGTCTACAATCGTTTTATGTACAAACTAGTTGGGCACTTTTTAGTGAGTTATTAACTAATTTAGTGCTAATTATATCTTAGTGAATTCAAGAAAGATATAACGGATGCCTTATCGTCACGGCTGAAGTTATTTACCCCATTGATGCGAGCTCACAAGTGACTAATCTCATTGCGTCCACTAGGTTATATCACACTCTTACATCATCCTGCATCCTATTAACCTCAAGGACATGAGATGTTGATAAGCTTTTGTTAAGAATTTAAATATTTTATTTGAAAATAGTGTGCTTCATTAATTTAATTTCAATTTTATATATTGACCTTATTTCCAAAAACTCCTCACTGCAGTGGGAATGATATGTTAGCCTTTTTGGAATCAAAATCAAATTTAATATGGATACCTAGTTATATATAATAATTTTTTTTTTTAATTTTTTTTTTGTTTGCCACTTCCTTGTCATGTGGCATAGGAGGTGCGACAGCACTAGGTCAGTTCGCTGGGCCACTCCTGCCAATAATCAACAATTTATTTTTATTGTCATTCAATAATTCTAGATTTTTGGGCGCCTTGTTTAATTTTGGGGAAACCTTTGCATTGTATTATTAGGTACCTCTCTTTAAATATCACTTATGTATTCTTACATTTTTCCCGAAGATTTATGGATGTTTTCACACTTTCAAAAATAAGACAGTCAACTGCCCCATCTATGTTGAATTTTTAGTATATATTTTGCTCACCTTTCAGCATTTGAGGCACTAGGTCGTGAAATATGGTAAATGTAAAAATTAATACTCACAATGTTAACATGTTTCACCTTCAAATCTTACTAAAATTTAGTAAACATTATCCCTTTAAAAATACGAATATCTAAAAAATCTTTTAAACTTATATTAAATAAGCCATAAAAATCTGATAAAGCCAAAAACTGCAAATCGCAATAAATGTTAGTACCATGTTTTAGGACTGAATGCTTGATTTATTGTCATTACTTATTACAAAATGTCTTTTGGGTTGTTGGATTTTCAGTACAGTACATACATATTTTTTTATCAATTTACTTAATTTGTACATATGTATCCCTTCAATTTTAAATAATGGATTTTCTTTTCTTTTTCAGGTAAGTTGTATTACTGACTTATGAAATGTTCCTGGTATGTAAGTACATTCTTGTTTTCAGTACTTGAAAATGTGTATAAAATGTTTTATGGCATAACATGTTTGTTGAAACAAATTCTAAATTCGTTTGACATTCTTTTAAACCTTTCATATATTTTTTTTTTTATTTTGAAAGAAAAACATTTACTGCATATATTTACAAAGTTTGAACATGATTTTAAAAAAATTGAGGTTGATAAAAAGTCCTATACGTATTATACTAAATTATAGATTAAAAAAAGTTTTTTTTCTTCTGGGATTTCTTTGCTAAATTTAAACTCGTTCTTATAATTATAAATAGTTTTTGTTTCGTTATTTCCTTGACCAATAAATATCTTATCTAGAGAAGGAGGTTTCCGGTCAACTATGGTATATTATTAGCCAAGACACTTGGGCCGTGAGAATAGGCAGGTGGCATTGTATTTATAAACAGTCTTTGGATTCGTTCTGTTTGGACTCAAAGCTCTTCCCTTCCTCTGTCTGCTGTAGACATCGGTTCAAGGTGACAGCGATGGACGATGGTGTAAAGACAAGATTATATTTTGAGCTAAATATATGTATTTTTATCACTGATCTTCAGGGATTCAGAATCATCAGCATTATTTGTTTCTCTATTTTAACCTGCTAAATTAGACTTTTTGTCTAACAATTTACAATTCAAAAATATTTTAAACTTTCTTATTTCCATTCAAATATACTAAAAGATTTTTCCAAGTAAACCACAATGGTTTCTATACATCCCTCTATTCTCAGTCCGCTGGTGTTCTTCAAGGTAGTATCCTTGGTCCCATCCTCTACACCGTCTATACAGCTGACATTCCAACCAATCCTAGCACTATCCTCACAACATATGCCGATGACACATGTGTGCTCGCTGTTAATAATAACTCATTAATTAAAGTTAAAATTAGCCTCATTGGGTAGATGTTTGTAGTCAACGATTGGTGGTATCTGCACCGAACCTTCGAGTTCGCTAGCCTTTGCTATTATTATCAGATAAAGAAACAATTAAATTTCAATTGGCCCTAATCTATCCGTGTTAAAAAAAGAACTGTTGGCACACATATTTATTTTTATTTAATGTTTTGGCCGCATTCGTGGGACCTGTTTAAAAATAAAAAAAATTCTAAAAAAAAGTAATTTTAATTTTTAAAAAAACCTTCGTTTTATCTTATTCTCTTATTGCTTTATTTAATTTAATTGTTGTGAAGTAATCCAACGTTTTGTAATATGCTGCACTTGTTTGGACAGTTTAATTTTTTTTTTTTTTTAAATTATGTTTAGACATGCTGTGAGTAGATTATGTAAGTGTAATATTCATTTTGTTAAGATATATCTTTTTTGATTATAGATAGGAAATATTTTTATGAATTGTTTATATTTTAATTCAGAATATGTAATGAAAATGATAGAGCAATATGTTCTAACCACTATACAAACCATGTATCCTTAATGTTTATTTTATGTAATTATTAAAGAAATATTGTAATGAACTAAGAATTTCGGAATTACTGTTAATGTAATAGGGTTAAGATAAATTATCATTTCTTAGAAAACATTTTTGTTTTGATAATCTGCTATATTAGAACTTCAGTCTCTCTTGTCTTCAATCACATGATGATAATTAAATATATGTATTTGGTATTAAAATTATATAAACGAAAACATTTCGCTACTTTTTTTTTGTGTATATTTATTGTTCAAAATAATGTACGATTGTTGTAAGTAATAAAACAAACAAATACCTCAACTTCATCTATAAATCCTTGGCGTTTTGTTTTTCGTATTTCACCTTTTTTTTTAATCTTCCTTCGTAGTTTGGTGGGAAGTCAGTTGTAATTTCAATTAGGTTGTAAAAATTAAATTTCTTTATTTTTTCGTTAGTTTCTTATGTTATGGATTTTTTGCCTCAAAATAAATTAAATAATTTTGCGAAAAGACAAGAAGGAACTATAAGCTTGCGTTCCTCAAGGCTGCGTCCTTGGTCTTATCATTATTGCTGTTTGCAGACACCATAACAATAAAACTACGAGTATAAAGCTTAATTATGATGTCCCGTGATTATCATATGACAATGTAAGTATAACCTTTTATTCTAACTATCTCCTATCATTTCTAGATACAAATGGAATGTGTGATTCAGGAAACTGAATTCATTACGTGAAATTAATGTTTGAAACATTTAATTTAACAATATTAAAAAAATGTATAAGACAAAAAATATATTTAAATATTTTTTTTCATATCATGAATTACTCCATTTACTTGCTAGCTTGGCCCAAAATAGGTTATATCACTTTAATTATTTAGTTTGTAATTTAAACCGTTTAGGTTCCTCATAATTTCTTCATTCACGAAAAAATAAGAAAAGAAAATGATTCTTTAACTAAATTTAATAATCCTTTGGCTGGAAGATTCTTAAGGTATTAACTGGATTTAGTGAATGACAACAATTTCTTCCTTATTACAATATAATAATTTATTTCATATTATACAGCAACGTTTCGGGAGATTTCCCCCATCTTCAGGCTGCTGATAACAAAAACTTATATTTAACATATAATTTTCTCCTATTAGTCTTATTTGCTAATATATTCTAATATTATTGTCATTAATGAGTAAAAAACTTTCTAATAGTCCTACATTGCAGGAGAACAATTACCTATTATATAATAATATATATATTAATATTACCTATCATATAATAACAATTGTAATAAGGAAGAAATTGTTGTCATTCACTAAATCCAGTTAAGATTCTTTAACCTATTTGCAGATTTTCATTTGAGTCTTGGACATGCAATTTCAATTTAAATATGTATTCATAAATTATGTGTCAATATTCTAATTCATTATTAATAGGATAGCTATGTATATACATAATTTATTTAGAGAATCTGGAACTATGCTTCATTTAGATTGCATATTTTAATACACTAAATCTGATCTTAATAAATAATTGAACGTTAGAGTTTGGCCTGCCATCTTAATTCATAATTGGCTTGCATTATAATCAAGCATGTAAAGTTAGTTATCAAAATTACTACTGCAGAATCCCAGAAAACAAAATTAAAAATATACTTAGGTGGTTTCTAGAATCCAATGCCTTGATGTAGAATGATTGAAAATATAATTTTTGTGGTTGAAGGCCGACTGGAATTCGCATGATATTTGTTAGATTTCTTTCGAGTAACAGAAAGGGCCCATTTACTCCATTTTGGTCCTCATCATTCGGTCCAGATTTGGAATGTATTTCCATGTCATGGTCTATTTAGAAGATGCTTTGGATACTGGCCTCCTACGTCATGATCTATTTAGAATATGCTTTGGATACAGGACTCCTACGTCATAGTGCTTGTCTTTGCCTCTATGAACTCCTTCAAATATTTTCATCAAGAACCTTATTTTAAAACTTCTCATTGTATATTAATATAAACTTACTATCTCAAACACATACTGTTTAATGGCTAACTTAAACCGGGAAAAAATCATAAAATTAATGTCATGAAAGAGATATGGAAGTGTTATCATTTTATCAAAATTTTAGACTCTTTGTTAGCATCAATTTTAATCTTAAAAATTATTGTGTCTTATACTGCTGTATAAGTTTCATACTTGAGATTTTTTAGAACGTTGAAAAATTATAAATTTTCTATTTTTGAAAAATTGTTAGTTACGAAATATTAAGCATGCAATTAGATTCCTTCATATTGTGAAAATTCGTGTATCTTCAATGTCCTAAAATCTTTACATGTAGATAAATATCAAACATGAAATTTATACAGTAGTATTAAACACAATACTTTTTCAGATTTTTAGACTTTAAACGAAAATGCAAGGAGTCGATTTAAAAATAACTACATAGTATTTTTGATAAAATGATACCATCAGTATCTATAAAATCTAAAAAAATCAATTACGTTGAAACGTTGCCATGGATGTGTTGCTTCTCTTCAGATTATGCATCTCCATTTAGTTTCCTTATAGATGTGATATAGTTAAAGTATATCTTACAATTAAGTAGAGAAATTTGAATTAATTAATTCAGGATGTTTTGATGATATGGTGATTTTCAAGTTCTCGTTATCTCTTGATTTGACTATAAATCTCCGGCCAGTTGTTTTTGCGGGGTTATATCAGAGCGCGAAAACATGATAAATCGTTTCTTAGGTGTTCGTCTACTTCTTCACCTTAATCTTGCCTTGTTTCTGTTTTTCTGCTAACTTCTTCCCAAAACATGATCTGGGTGTTCAACTATGTGTTATCTTTCAAATGCTCAGGTATTTAGAAGACACTATATTCTATGTTTTTGGAACAAGTAGAAATATACCTGGAATAATTTATTCATAATTCTGATATGTAGTTATTAATTAGATTCTTTTCATAGGGAATTTCTAACATCAAGTAAAACATTGTTTAATAAATTTCGCTAGTAGTCGACATTCACTGCAATGTACAACAGACCCTTTTGAGGTTTAAGGAAGAGAGGTGGGAAATATAGCATTGAATGTGGATGCCAACACCATTTCCTGAAATTAACGTTACGGACTTTTTTGTTTATGATTATGATTTTTCTATATCTCAAATTATATGAATTATCATCACATCAGTTATTTATAATTTAGAAATTAAAATTTACCCCTAAAGTAACTATGTACTTTATGTGATATCCAGCTGTATTTACTTCAGAGTGGCCCGTAAGCAAAAACTAGATAAGAATTAGTTACTAGGCTGTTATGTATCTTGTGATAACTTATTATTAAATAAAATTATATCGCTGAATAGTGTCACTGACAAATTGAATTATTTTTAGTTTGAGATATTTTATGGATTGTACCGTAGACAAAAGTTGATTTGTGGCAACTCTAATAGCTTCAGGGAAGTTGTAGGACGACCTCAGTAAAGAAAGTAACCGCATTCTGAGGTACTATCTTTGGAACACGTTTAATTCTTAAACAACAAAAGTTTTTTTTATAAGATGTGTCACTAAATAAGTAAAGCATCTTATTAAGTACATAATTTCTTTGAATAGGCCTTTTGCGCACATCCTCTATTTTTAATACTAACAATAATAGCCCCCCAAAAAACTATTTACTGATAGCTATAATCTATCACGGCCATCTATTAATAGTTTGTTTTTGTTTACTATTTTGAGATAGACTTTCAATCAATAGTTGTTACTTTTTGTTAATCCTTATCTATTTGGTCAACTAATTATTTTTTTTAATCACAATCCAAGTTGAGGGACCGCAACATGAATTCCCGATCGCCTCGAAGCCATTTCGGATACCACACAACCTGTTCTGCTATTTATTTATTCGCTACTTGTAAAAGCAAAATGGCGATCCATCGTAATTTTCTGCATCTGTTCATCATATGCAGATTCCCTCGTATATCTCTGTCCGTTCCAGACGTATTATACAACGATCCGAACCACCCCAAACTCTACTCCCTTACAATAAGATGAAGGAATAATGTATTCCATCACACTGATGGCCTGGAATGACAGTGCTTCCAGTCCTTACGTCATACGCGGTTGGATATGGGTATGGTATTGCGTAACGTATGTTCTTGGCGTGTCGGGCTTACTTTATTTGCCTCGTCTTCTGCTGGCTAGGCTCTCGACTTTAAGTGCCTAAAAATTCTAAATAATAAAAGTAATAATATTCCTTAACTTTTAACAATGTTGAGTATATCGAGTTTTTTTAAAACCTAATTTGATATGACTATTACAACGTTGAGTGTTCCTCCTTTGTGATTTCTATTTCACTTGCCCCATTACACTTAATGAAAGAGAAGAAAATACTCAACAACAAAGAAGATAAAATTCGGAACAACTTCCTCTAAATACTTATATAAACTATATAGTTTGTCTAATATTTTTAAATCCGTATTGTATAGTTTTGCACTATAAATCTGCAAGGCACCTATTAACCTAATCCTCCCTTTCTTGACATTTCTTTACCCTTTAATATGATCATTGACCCTGCTTGGCACATGTAAGTCCGGAATAAAAATGTCTAAAGGTGAAGATCTGCTTACTATCACCATAATTTAGGACATTATTATCCAGTTTTTTATTTATTATGTTTAATATTTCCGTATTTATCTTGGCTTCTTTGTAGTCCTTAGATAACCGGTAAAAGTTCCATATAACGAACGCCCACAGGTAATATGATTTTATCAATTAATCAGAGGTGTTCATTAAGAAGAGTTTAATATGAAAAGGACACAAAAAGATGAAATTTAACTGTAAAACTTAGTAAGATACAAAGTAATTAAACAATATTAAACTATTAAAAAAAAACATATGCTTCTAGGGCCATTTCATCTCGACAACCGGTTAGTAGGATACGTACATTAGCCGACAGTATGTAGAATTTCGAGGAGCATCCGGGGATAACTGGACCATGGTGCCAAATTATTGGAAGATGGACATTGTAGTCTCGGAGAAAAGCCTTGGATGACCCCCCCGGCCAGATTTTTTTTTATTCGATTTTTCGAATATACCTATCTTGTAAAATATACCTTTAATTATGTGAGAGGAGATAATTCTAATATCGTGTGGATGGTGGGAGAGGGAAAGGGGCTACATCGGACGTTTCCGTTTGGGATGTGGAAAATTGATTAGTTAAAGAAGTGGATGCATTTTTCATACCTCGTCGTGATGACTTTTCATCCATTCGCTGATTTTGATAGTTAAAAGAACATAAATAAGAAAAATAGTTAAAGAATAATTAGGAGGTATGTGATGTAATTGTTTATTTAATGAAATTATATATAAAAAGTATTTTGATTTTGTCATCTTAAAGCAAAATAAAAATAGAAATGATGTAAGCCTCGTATGGCTGTAGTCTTCTTAAACATTGCCTGCATTATAAAAATGACAGATAAGATAATAGTTAAAATACCAAAGTAGGTTAAAGTGAATCGGTATCAGATTCCTGTGGCCGTGACGTAATGAAGAAAAACGCGTGACGCAGGAGTGAAACCATGAAAATCGTAGAAAGGGAAAGCTCTCTTGGTGGTTATTTTCCTTTATGCTATGATTTACCGCTTTCTGGAATCTTTATATGTCTTGGAATATTCTATGCCATTTCTCTATGTCTATATCTTCGGAGAGCGATGGCGAAAATAGTATATAAATAAAATTCTTTGATTATTAATGAGTGGTCTATCGTTATCACATTCACTGCTATAATAATTATTATTAGTAATATTTATCTTATTAATTTAATATTAGAAATCGTCAATTATATCTCGATTTGTAGATTTTCAAGTTTTTAACTATTAATTTTTTTTTTTATAAAAATATTGATAATAGCTAGAAAGAGGAAAACGACACAGTATAATTTAAAAAATTCTAACTTTATTTTGACTTTTATTTGTCTACTTTATTTTGTGAGTTTAAACTATTTATGATAGTTTGATTATATTCATCTTGTCTATT
>NW_027114803.1:312325-314152 GCF_000696795.3 Halyomorpha halys | reverse complement strand
TATATAATTTAAGTTTATTTGAAATAACATTTTTTCATTATTACAAAAATTATTAGAAAGCATATGCGTCACCCACTTCTAGTCTTCCAACTTTCGTCAGTATAAGCCCGTGAGAGAAACTACGACGCCCGTTGTGACACACTTATCTAACGTAAGTTTTAAATCCTTGTCCCGTTAATAGTTTCTACTGCCTCCAACTACATATTCAAATGTAGTCAGATAACTTTTCTTGTGTTAGGGTTCAATGAAATGTTTAGTTAGAGATTCATGAGAGATTTACAGACAAGAAACTGATAGGAGATATTCACGGAGGTATAAATGTATTTGTTGTGTTCTTATGACATGAGTATTAAGTAAATAATTCGGAATTATTTTGTATCGAAATCTTTCTTTTCACATTTCAGGACATAGATTCAAATTTGATGTACCTATAATTATACATCAGGAAAAAAAAACAGCTTCAAGAGAATTCCAAAAGAGATGATCTCTATAGACAAATATAAGAATCAAGTTATCAACAAAAAAATCAGGTGTACAAAATTTAAATTCATTACTCCTACCTGATTAACACAAAAGACATAATTAACAACACTTAATGTAAATTGACAAAATGCCAAAGAGAAATAACAGACTGACTATCTGCTTGAAAGAACGGTTACGTTTTGGAAAAACCGAAACAAACCCACCTTTATCTTTCTCCATTTAACCACTATTCAGTTCTGACCCAAACCTAGTTAGTTCTATCACATCAATGTAGAAAGAACATACTGTAAGAGACAATTGTAAGAATTGTTTATAGTTATTAATCTTAAATTATACTTGAAAAAATTCTTTGTTATAAAAACTGTTTTTTTTTGGGTGGTTTTTTTGTACGGCATGACTATGCAAACAATAAATCGGCGAAACGTATCTAGTTATGCTATTAACTGATCCTCTAGATCCATATTCACACACACTATATATATACATATATAAACAAACATTTATATAATACAATTGGTCATAAATTCCTTCCGATCCATTGAAGGTTTATGAACCAATCCGCAAGTGTTCCAAATCAGGATGGAAGACCTTCATACGTTCCACAGGAGTAGAAATTAGAGAAATATTGTGTGATTACATCGACCTTGACATCCAATGTGAAAGAATAAGCCAGACGAGCGGAAATATCCCATTTCCCGAAGGCAATTATTGTTGCTGATAACAGACAGTTTGTCGCCAATAAGTCAACGGCTAAATAGTCATAAATCATCACTAACTCATACTAGTAGTATGTCCCATAAAATATCACTTAGTTTAACTCAAGTTATGAAGTCAAACACTAATTCACCACATTCCTGTTTTAAAATGGAACCAAGTTCCAGATAACCACAAAACCCCACTACACCAGCTCTGAACTGTCAAATTAAGTCAATACTCATTCACTACATTCATGTTTTAAAATGTAACAACGTTTCATATAAAAAGAAAATCCCACTACACAGACTAAACAGAAAAAAAATCTGTTAAATATCTTACTGATATATTTTTATGATTAATGATATGTGATTGATGTATGATATATGATTACATATTACATGTATGGATGTCATGTATTAACCAAATATAAAAATAAAGGAGGTTATGAAAAAAAAAAAAAACAAGGTCTGTTAAATACAAAACTATATTTCTAGTAGTAACTAAACCTTCGAATTTCTCTCGTATCCAATCCTTACAATCCAAAATCCTTCATAAAATCCAAAATGCTCTCTACTTTGTCACAAATAAAATCATCCACAAAGACCTTAATGTTCCATTTGTAACCGATCTAGCCCGAACCAGATATCA
>NW_027114803.1:306273-311280 GCF_000696795.3 Halyomorpha halys | reverse complement strand
TATATATTTATCTCCCCTCCCCCCTACGTGTCAATATAAAAGGCTAATAAGAGTTTTATAGCATATATTATATACTATAAAACTATTAAAATCCGAATACTGTCTGATTGGTATTGAATATTCTTCTTGCTGCCTTTCAAGAAAAAAGTAATTCAAAATTAATAACTATCATTTCAAATTTTTCTTTACATATTTCTCTCAAAATCGACTTATCAACGTTTTGGGTTATTTACCGTTTTTAATAGAATTCTTGAGCCTGAACAAACATTATCTTATGGCCTGAAACGAAAATTAATTAAATTCACTTCTAATTTATTCTTATAAGAGGAAATTACGAAAATTCTTGACTGTTGGAGGAAATAATCAATTTTCTAATTGATTTTAATTTTACTTTTTTGTTATAACATCTGCCTTGAAGCGGTTTACGCAATGGTTTGTTTTTTATTGAAATACGGCTTACTCCTAACTTTTATAGTCCCGTAAAATTACTTAAAAATGGAGAATTGCCTCTGAGGTACCTTATTTTGTTTGTTGTATGTTTTAGATTGTTTGTGATTGAAAACACAAGTTTTTCACTTCCATTGGATCATTTTCAAAAACTACAAAATGTTCTGATTTTTTTTTTTACTCCATCAATTCTCAATACTAATGACTAATTTTACTGTTGCTCATTTATAATGAATTGATTTTTCTTTAAAATGTGACCAAATTAGTTTCTTAATAATCAATAATTTCCGATATACAGCTTGTTCAAGTTTACAAAATTAGCAAAACATTAAGAGATTTTTGATAATGAAAAACGTTGATTTTTCGGCATAAGTAACTGTATGAAATTTTAAAGGGTATATGTTTATTAAAAAAAAATTTTAAATCCAATGATCTTTGATACATCAAATTGACTAGACTTATATCTTTGCATTTATCAAATTCTAGAAGTTGTAAAAACTCTCTCTCCTATTTTTTCGAGTTGTTAACTTTCATTTATTTACAATACCTTGGTTCCCAAGAAACATTGCTGACTGTAATAATACCGATAGTAGAAAATTCATTATTACTTCACTAAATAGATTTGCTGATCTGTACTGAGTGATTCCAGTTTCACTCCATTAATCAGCTGATTTTTGGGCCGTCCGTAGCTCAGTCGGTTAGGATCAGGCCTATCAATCCGAAATCTGGGGCGGCACCCGTTCGGATCCGGCCTGGACCGTTGACTTCTTTCATTACGTGACGGTCCTACAAAATGAAAAACTTGACCTACCACCATGGTTAGAATAGGTTGGGCAATATATGTCTTCAATGGGAGTCTTGGGCGGACGAAAGGGAAAAGGAAAAAAAATCAGCTGGTTTGTTTGTGTCCTTCAAATCATTAAAAATGTTACTTTTACTCTAGTCCAGGCCATAATTTAGTTTTTTGCTCGGCCTAAATATAAAAACTTGAATTGAAACAGATCGCCTAAATGACATGTTAACAATTTCTTTTAAGGCTTCACAATATCCGCACCGGTTTTGTTTCATTAAAATTAATGCCTCGAGTGCGTTTTCTTTACAAAGTACGGCCTTGCTTGATGTGCGTATAAATTACCAACTTCCTTGAATTACATAACCAGATAGTGAAGAAGACCTCAGATGCTGCTCAGAGGTGGAACAGATGACGGTAGTTCTCTTGGATATTAACCTTCCTCTAATTAGGTACCTGTCCAGGGCATTATTCATCTTCAGATTCTTTGTTATCCCGCCATTCTTACAGGGAAATGGTTTTGCCAATGTATAGCTGTTTAACATTCTCCGCTGCGTTGACCTCTATTTTATGCCTTTAAATACTGCTTTATTATTATGTAAAGCAGTCTAGTTAGTGTCAAGATGAATGGCCATACTGAAGTCGAAAGAAACATCAATAAGGATCTTTATTCTTTATTTACCGATACAAAAACTTTTCGTGGAAGTATTAAGATGACATTTTTTTGCCGATTTTCAATGATCTTAAACATCACCCTATCTCACGATCCAAATCTTGTGTTAGAACTTTTTTATTCCATAATTCTTTTCATCTCTTCTCCACTTCCTTCATCTAACCCTCCTCAAATGATGCTTGACTCCTTCTACATCATTGATTTTTTACTTGTCTGTCTTTCTTGTAATCAAGCTCTGGCCTTTGGAATCTATGCTTATTTTACCTCCCACGATATACGAGAATGGTTCTAAAAGTTCTCGGAATGTACTAGAAAGAAGTGTCTTATCTCGATGGAACTGCTTTTATTTTTCAACATAGTCTCCCTGTAGACTAATGCATTTGGTCCAACGATGTTCAATGCCTTGATCCCATGTCATAAAGAGCCGCGTCACCCATCTTGCGGATACTTTTTTCATTTCCAATTCTTCGGTTAAAATGTGATATACCAGTTCAGATGACATCCCTACAGCTTCAGCAATTTCACGCGGTACACATCCACACAGATGTTGATTCAATTTTTACCTTGACTATAAAAAGGCACAATAAATGTACTCGAAAATGTATTGAACTATCACAGGTTCACACCATTGGAAGTTCATTATATTCTGTGAAAAATTAAAATTTTCATTCATTGTTTACGCAGTAATCAATATCATTAATGCTACCCACCGTAACATATTAGGAACTCTTTTTTAAAACTAAAAAAATATTTTTCCAAATAACGAGAAATCACCATTTTGTAAATTTAATTGAGAAATATCATAGAGCAATTAGACGTTAAGATATTTACATACTTGAACTAATTTTAAAACTTGGTAAATGCACCACAATGTAGTTGTAGTTGAAGGTTATTTCACTAAAGATTGTAATTTATAGATCATAGTTTTTATTATAAATGCAGAAATAAATTTGCGAAATGTGGTTTTTTGTTATGTGGAAAAAACATTATGTTTATGAAAAAATATATTTTAGGAACTATTCACCGTAAAGATACATATTAATAGTCAGACTAGTTAAATGCGTTGTTCACATTGATTATCTAAGTATAAATAGTTGTTTCCATTATAAATAGGAAATTAAATTATCAGAATGTGGATTTCTCATTTTCCGTAAAAACCTTTAGGCTTTTAAAAAATTATATCTTATGAACTAATAGACATAACTCAATTACACAAAACATAGTAAATACTGAAGTACCTAAGCCATTTGGGTAATTTACATATGTTTATTATGATGCAATGACTTATTATTAATTCCTTTTTCGATCACTTTAAAACTAACTTTTTATCAACGCTGAATAGTTTAATGACATTAACTAGTTTATAGTTTAAATTTTAATTGCCAACAATATTCAAATATTTTTTTAAACTTACTGAGGAGATATAAGGAGGGGGCCCTATTGTAAACAGATAATTATAAAAACAAATAAAAATTTCTTGGCTAAACACAATTAAAATAATCACACGAGAGGTGAAAATTCAATTACAGTGGTATTTAAACAGCAAAAAGTAATAAAAAATAAATAAAACGTGTAAATCAATTCTATTGTGTGTGAAAGTGATTCCTTAGAAAATGCACTTAATTGGTGCCGAAACGGTAGCGACGTATACACTGGCGTCAGTTGCTACATCAGCAAGTACTCAAAAAATGTACTGTTGTTAGTATCATTGACTTTTATGATTTATTAGTTTAATGACATTAACTAGTTTATAGTTTTACAAAAATTTAATTGCCAACAATATTCAAATATTTTTTTAAACTTACTGAGGAGATATAAGGAGGGGGCCCTATTGTAAACAGATAATTATAAAAATAAATCTTGATTGTGGCTTACACTGCCTCAGAAGTTGACCTGATAATGGGTAGTGCTAACTGTACATGCGCTGTAGTTAATCGCTGCTTGGAGACGCGTTGTCTGTGAATTGTCACAACTTGCAACTTCACAACAAAATCCCTTTATGATATATATAAACTTGTATTTTACTATTTATTATTTGTTTGTTTCCTATTTATTGCATAAAGTTATCATCCAGTTGCCTGTTGAACTATTTCATACTTCATTCCTGTTGCAATATTTTAGTCTGTGTCCGAACCAATGTTACCTCAACCCCAAAACCTTTTACCGTCACGGTGGAAAAAGTAAACTTGATTCAAAACTGACAATAAACACTTTCATATACTTCTTCAATTTGAACTTCTTATGAATCGTCTTGATTTATATTTTATGTATCCGTTTTTCATCTGATTGTTAGTAACAAATCTACAGACGCTTTTGTTTGATACATTTAAAAGATCCAAAACTACTACGGCTTTTAATTTATTAGTTAAAATTAGAGACCAGTTCTTTTTCCTCTGTAACAGTTAACTAACTTAAAGAACAGTCGTTGTGTAGCAGTTTGGTTACGTAAGCGTTGCGGTGCGTCAGCCGCTCACAACGGTGGTGATACGAGAGTGATATTGATGTTAATAGACAATGCTCAATTAACATCAACAATTAACATAGCTCAGGTTCAAGCATAGCTTTCTAAACGAATTAGTTACTTTGTCTGCCACAGTGGTATTTGATAGGATATTATTATATTTCAAAATTAGTTTAGGATTATTCAACTAATGTTATGGATTGGAAAGGTTTTTTCTATCTTCTTAGAAATGTGTTTTCAATGAATTCTTTTATCTCTATTACTATTTTATATGAGTGAGGCAGAATGTAATATTACTCATTAAAAAACAAAACAAATAAAAAAAATATTTTAGAAAACAAATGACTTAGTTTTTGCAAAACACTCAAGGTCTCCTTGTAAAATTTGTAATTTACGTGTAGTGGTTGTTACACTTTAAATTGAATAAATTACGTATTTGTATGTCAAATTGAGTTCTTTCCCTGTTTCTTAAGGCTAAATGTACCGATTTTTAGTAAGATTTTTTTTCAAGAGATGGCAGCACTTTCGGGGCAAATTTACTTTTCTTCTCATTTGAATACGGAATAATAAATTTCCCATCTGTAAACGGATTTACTATCTAGAACCCCATAGAAGTTACTGAAATTGGTTCATTAA